>NW_027596838.1:0-146046 GCF_964194155.1 Cetorhinus maximus
TCAATGCCATCCTTGATTAACAGTGCTACCCCTCCATCTTTACCTAGATTCCTATTCTTCTTGAGGGTCATTTATCCCTCAATATTCAGGACCCAATCCTTTTCATCCTGCAGCCTTGTCTCTGTAATGGTTATCAAATCATATTTACTTTCCTCATTGTGCGCTATCAATTCATTTACTTTATGAATGCTATGCACATTTAGATATAGAGCCTTTGGTTTTGTCTTTTTGTTATCTTTGTAACTTTTAGTCCTGACTGTTGGTGTATTCTTAGGTTTTTTTCTTCCAGTCCCTTCCTCCCATTCTCTGACCCTTACGGTTCAGTTATAGACCATCCCAACGGTACAGCCCCCACTTCCCCTGGTACTGATGCCAGTGCCCCACGAACCACTTCTCCCACATCAGAATTTGAGCCATGCATACAATTCCCTAATCTTATTTGCCCTATGCCAATTTGCACGTGGCACAGGTAATAATTCAGAGATTATCACCTTTGAGGTTTTGCTTCTTAACTTGGTGCCTAGTTCTTCATACTGACCATGTAGAAACTCTTTCCTTGTCCTGCCTCTGTTGGTGGAACCTACATGTATCATGACAACTGGATCCTCCCTCTCCTACTTTAAGGTCTTCTTGTCCCTGAGTGAATGCCCCGAACCCTGGCACCGGGCAGGCAACACCGCCTCCTGGACCTTTACTCTTAACTGCAGCGAACAGTGTCAATCCCCCTCACTATACTGTCCTATACTACCACTGCATTCCTGTTTGCCACCCCACCCCCCAATTGAATGGTTCCCTGTACCATGGTGCCATGGCCAGTTTGTTCATCTACCCTGCACACCTCTCTTTCATCCACACAGGCAGCAAGCACCTTGTATCTGTTTGACAATTGCAAAGTCTGAAGCTCTTCCACAACTGCTCGGCCCCTTTACCTGCCTCACTCGTGGTCACATCCTCCTGTCCCTCACTGCTGACCAAAACAGTCGACCCTATTCTAAGAGGTGTGACTGTCTTCTGGAACAAAGTGTCCAGGTATTTCTGCCCCTACCTTATGTTGTGCAGTGTCTGCAGTTCGGCTTCTGGGTCAATAATCCTGACCCCGAGTTCCTCTAGCTGCTTATGCTTCCTGCAGATGTGTTTGTCCTGGATCGCCTTGGTGTCCAGAAGCACCCACATTCTACAACTGCAAAATAACACCTGCCCTACCATTGTTTTGTATGTTATTTGGTTAATTTAGTTTACATACTTTCTTAATTAACTAAGAAGAATTACAACATAAACTACAATTTACTATGCTTATTAAAAGCTAGTACCACCTACAACTAAAAGTCATGCGTTACTTAATTACACAACTATGTGTTTTAGGTATTTATTTCAGTTATGTTTATTTTAAAGTTTTACTTTTATTTATTGATATTTTTTTCTAAATTTAATTGAATAAACTTGTATTACTCCCAAAAAGCTTTACAATTTGTATTACAAAAACCTTATTATAAAAAACCCTTGCAGTTACTGATAAATTACACCAGCATTTAAAAGAAAATGAGCAAAATAAGTAAAATACTCACCAACCAATCACTTACCTGGCTCCCTATGACATCACACTTGATTTTCTCCAAATCTGGTCTGTCCACTGAGGCCCACCACAACCTAACTCCCTTTTCCCCCTTAACCCCCTTATCCCCCGGCTCCTCTATCCCCCGGCTCCTCTATCCCCCGGCTCCTCTATCCCCCGGCTCCTCTATCCCCCGGCTCCTCTATCCCCCGGCTCCTCTATCCCCCGGCTCCTCTATCCCCCGGCTCCTCTATCCCCCGGCTCCTCTATCCCCCGGCTCCTCTATCCCCCGGCTCCTCTATCCCCCGGCTCCTCTATCCCCCGGCTCCTCTATCCCCCGGCTCCTCTATCCCCCGGCTCCTCTATCCCCCGGCTCCTCTATCCCCCGGCTCCTCTATCCCCCGGCTCCTCTATCCCCCGGCTCCTCTATCCCCCGGCTCCTCTATCCCCCGGCTCCTCTATCCCCCGGCTCCTCTCTCGCGCCCCCTTATCCCCCGGCTCCCCCAGCTCCTCTCTCGTGCCCCCTTATCTCCCGGCTCCTCTCCCGCGCCCCCTTATCTCCCGGCTCCTCTCCCGCGCCCCCTTATCTCCCGGCTCCTCTCTCGCGCCCCCTTATCCCCCGGCTCCTCTATCTCCCGGCTCCTCTCTCGCGCTCCCTTATCTCCCGGCCCCTCTCTCGCGCCCCCTTATCCCCCGGCTCTCCCGGCTCCTCTCTCGCGCTCAGACAGCTCGGTCTGTAGTGGTGCTACTGAGCCAGTCTTGGTGATGGACATTGAAGTCCCCCACCCAGAGTACATTCTGCACCCTTGCTACCCTCAGTGCATCCACCAAGTGGTGTTCAACATGGAGGAGTACTGACTCCTCAGATGATGGAGGATGGTAAGCGGTAATCAGCAGGAGGTTTCCTTGCCCATGTTTTACCTGACGCTATGAGATTTCATGGGGTCCGGAGTCGAAGTTGAGGACTCCCAGGGCAACTCCCTCCCAACTGTACACCACTGTGCCACCACCTCTGCTGGGTCTCTTCATGCTGGTGGGACAGGACATACCCAGGGATGGTTGTGTCTGGAATGTAGACATACTCTCAATGTCAGGCCCTTTTGGCACTAGCCCCCAGTAATTAGGACTTTGTGGGTTCAACAGGGCTGATTTTGCCATTGTCGTTTTCATTGCCTAGGTTGATGCCGGGCGTTTCATCCAGTTTCATTCCTCTCCGACTTTGCTGTAGTTGATACAACTGAGTGGCTTGCTAGGCAGTTTCTCTGAACATTTAAGAGTCAACCACATTGCTGTGGGTCTGGAGTTACATTTAGGCCAGACCCCATAAGGACATTATTGAGCCAGATGGTTTTTTTTTAAAGACAATCAACAATGGTTCCATGGTCATCATTAGACTTTTAATTCCAGATTTTTATTGAATTCAAATTTCACCATCTGGTGGGATTTGAACCCGGGTCCCCAGAGCATTACCCTGGATTTCTGGATTCCTAGTCCAGTGACAGTGCCACCAGACCAAATGGCAGGTGTGGAGCTGTTGCACTGGGACAGCTACAGACACTTCTGTGGGTGAGATTCTGACACATCTGGGAAGAAGTCAGGATGCTGTGCTCTAGCTCAGACCCTTTGTTGAGTGCACCTTTGAAATTGCTTAGCCCTACATACCTAAAAACAGACAGTGCTGCATTCCTCAGCGATGACATTTCTTAGTTTGATCACAAAAATTCACCCAAACAATATAATTTAAAATCATGTGAAAATTCTAGATTTGTAATAGACTTTGCATTTGTTAATTTTTACCTTTGTTTTGTTTTGAAGATTGTTCCCTCATCACCAGTTCGTATCCCCAGCAGCAGACTGCATCAGATCAAACAGGTAATGCAGATGCATGCTTCCTGTTGTAGTTAAAACTGAGAGATCAGATGGAAATTTCAGTACAGAGCATAAGTGTTCAATCATATGTTGCTACTTCTGATCTGAGTGTATGGGAATGTTCCTTGTATATCACAGTATTTGTTTGCTGGGAGGTTTGTCAGCAGTAACCTACTTATTAATGCACTCTGCTTTGTAAGAGACACCCACAATGTTAACTTAATTTACAGACTGAAATGAAAATGTGTATCTGCGTACAGTGCAAGCTGTTGGGTGTATATAAGTTATAACACACCGAAGTAATTTGCCTGATTTTATTTACATATTTTTGTTTTGTATGGATGCACTGACCTGTAATAAATCTTATCATTCTTCTGGGACATAATAGCCTTGTGGCCTTAACTGAAGTCAGGGCAATATCATACTTCGATTCTTTAACAGATCCCTGTAAATAGCCGATTGTTAGTCAATCAGCACTTGTTATTTAATCTACACAGTGGATATGGACTCGAGAAAGTAGTTTCAGAAATTCATTCCACATAGCCACCTGGTGAACAGACACTACAACCACATTGTGACCATTTTGTCTGTGTAAAACCCAATAGATAATGTTGACACAGAAATATACAATTGGAAATGTTGATCAAAAAGTACAACCAAAAATCCTCAGCAGGAAGTAAGGTTTGTGGATAGGATGTGCAAGATTTTTCTCTGATTTTTGTGTATATATTAATGATTTGGACTTAAATGTAGTGGACATGATCAAGAAGTTTGCAGATGACACAAAAATTGGCCGTGTGGTTGATATTGAGGAGGATAGCTGTAGACTGCAGGTAGATATCAATGGACTGGTCAGGTGGGCAGAAAAGAGGCAAATGGAATTCAACCCAGAGAAGTGTGAGGTGATGCTTCTGGAAAGGTCAAACAAGGCAAAGGATTACACAATAGATGTGAGGATACTGAGCGGTGTAGAGGGAGTGGGGAACCTTGGAGTGAATGTCCACAGATCCCTGAAGGCTGCAGGACAGGTTGATAAGGTGGTTAAGAAGGGATATAGAATCCTTTCATTTATTAACTGAGGTATAGAATATAAGAGCCTGGAGGTTATGCTGGAACTATATTAAACATTAGTTAGGCCGCAACTTGACTACTGTGTGCAATTCTGGTCACTTCATTACAGAAAGGATGTAATTGCATTAGAGAGGGTACAGAGGGGATTTATGAGGATGTTGTCAGGACTGGAAAATTGCAGCTATGAGGAAAGATTGGATAGACTAGGGTTGTTCCCCTTCACACAGAGGAGGCTGAGGGGAGATTTGATTAAGGTTCCAGGGTTGTGAGGGGCCTGGATAGAGTGGATGGGAAAGGCCTATTTACTTTAGCAGAGAGGTCAGTGACTAAGGGGAATAGATTTAAAGTGATTGGTAGAAAAAAATTTTTCACCCAGAGGGTGATAGGAGTCTGGAACTCTGCCTGAAATAGTAGTAGAGGCAGAAATCTTTGACTTATTTAAATGGTGTCTGGATATACACCCTGTGTGCAGTTCTGGTCTCCTTACCTAAGAAAGGACATACTTGTCTTAGAGGGAGTGCAGCGAAAGTTCACCAGACTGATTCCTGGGATGGCAGGATTGTTGTATGAGGGGAGATTGGGTTGACAAAGCCTGTATTTACTGGAGTTTAGAAGAATGAGAGGGGATCTCATTGAAATGTATAAAATTCTGACAGGGATGGACAGACTGGATGCAGGGATGATGTTTCCTCGGGCTGGGGGTCTAGAACAAGGGGTCACAGTCTCAGGATATGGGGTGGGCCATTTAGCACTGAGATGAGGAGAAACTTCTTCACTCAGAGGATGGTGAACCTGTGGAATTCTCTACCACAGAGGGCTCTAAGGCCAAGTCACTGAATATATTTAAGAAGGAACTAGATAGGTTTCTGGACTCTAAAGGTGTCAAGGGTATGGGGAGAGAGCAGGAGTATGGCTTTGAGATGGATGATCAGCTGTGATCATGCTGAATGGCAGAGCTGGCTCAAAGAGCCAAATGACCTACTCCTGCTCCTGTTTTCTATGTTTCTATGATGAATGAGGGCGGACCTCACCTGTAACAGTCATAGTCATAGTCATAGAGGTCTACAGCACAGAAAAAGGCCCTTCAGCCCATTGAGTCTGCACCGGTAAAACTAACTATTTTAATCCCATTTTCCAGCACTAGGCCCATAGCCTTGTATGCCATAGTATCGCAAGTGCACATCCAGATGCTACTTAAATGTTATGAGGGTTTCTGCCTCTACCGCCCTTTCAGACAGTTCCAGATTCCCACTACCCTCTGGGTGAAAAAATTCTTCCTCACATCCCCTCTAAACGTCCTGCCCCTTACCTTAAATCTATGCCCCCTGGTTGTTGACCCCTTCACCAAGGGGAAAAGTTCCTTACTGTCTACCCTATCTATGACCCTCATAATTTTATACACCTCAATCATGTCCCCCCTCAATCTCCTCTGTTCCAAGGAAAATAACCCCAGTCTATCCAATCTCTCCTCATAACTAGGCAACATCCTGGTAAATCTCCTCTGCACTCTCTCTAGTGCAATCACATCCTTCCCATAATGCAGATTCCAGACTGCACGCAATACTCTTGCTGTTGCCTAACCAGCATTTGAGACAGTTCCAGCATAACCTCCCCCTGCTCTTATATTCTATGCCTCGGCTAATAAAGGCAGGTATCCCATATGCCTTCTTAACCACCTTATCTTAGGTTCCGCTACCTTAAGGGACTGGTGGACATGCACACCAAGGTCCCTCTGACCCTTGGTACTTCCCAGGGTCCTACCATTCATCGTGTATTCCTGTGCCTTGTTTGTCCTGCCCAAGTGCATCACCTCTCACTTTTCCGGATTAAATTCCATTTGCCACTGATCAGCCCATCTGACCAGCCCGTCAATATCCTCCTGTAATCTAAGGCTATCCTCCTCACTATTTACCACCCCACCAATTTTTGTGTCGTCCGCGAACTTACTGTTCAACCCTCCTACATTCAAGTCTAAATCGTTTATTTATACCACAAACAGCAAGGGACCCAACACCGATCCCTGTGGAACCCCATTGGACACAGGCATCCAGTCACAAAAACACCCCTTGACCATCACCCTTTGCTTCCTGCCACTCAGCCAATTCTGGATCCAGTTTGCCAAATTGCCTTGGATTGCATGGGCTCTTACCTTCATTATCAGTCTCCCATGCAGGACCTTATCAAAAGCCTTGCTGAAGTCCAAGTAGACTACGTCAAATGCATTGCCCTCATCTACTCACCTGGTCACCTGTCCTAACCTATTCATTGAGCTCATTGATGTGGATTCCTGATTATTGTTGAAGCTGAGCACAATTTACAATATATACTGCAGCAAACTTGGCCATATCATGGACCAGTGGATTGCAGCTGATCGCATTCTGGAAAAGGCACTGCCTGCATTTCTGTACACCACGCACTTTTCCTCAGCAGCTATTCCCCACACCTGTTTAAATTCCTTTTACAACGGCATATTAACGTCTCTTTTAATGCTATCATTGGATCTTGCAACTGACACCAGCTTTTAATTGCCCTGAAACTGAAACCTTGTCCTGTGTGTTTGCATCTGTGAAGAGTAAAAGATAGTACAGTGCCCCTCAGTGTAAAGATGGTACAGTGCCCACAGCATGTAAGGATGGTACAGTGCCTGTACAGTGGGAGCTGATGGCATGGTGGTATTGACACATACAGAGACCGGGGGTAATGTTCTGGTGACCCGGGTTCGAATGCCACCATGGCAGATCAAAGAACAAGGAACAAAGGAAAGTACAGCACAGGAACAGGCCCTTCGGCCCTCCAAGCCTGCGCCAATCATATAGCCTGTCAAACTAAAACATTTTGCACTTCCGGGCTCCGTATCCCTCTATTCCCATCCTATTCTTGTATTTGTCAAGCTGCCTCTTAAACACCACTATCGTACCTGCTTCCACTACCTCCTCTGGCAGCGAATTCCAGAAACTCACTACCCTCTGCGTAAAAAACTTGCCCCGCACATCTCCTCTATAGTTTTCTCCTCTCACCTTAAATCTATGTCCCCTAGTAATTGACTCTTCCACCCTGGGAAAAAGCTTCTGACTATCTACTCTGTCCATGCCACTCATAATTTTGTAAACTTCTATCAAGTCGCCCCTCAATCTCCGTCGCTCTAGTGAGAACAATCCGAGTTTCTCCAACCTCTCCTCATAGCTAATAACCTCCAGACCAGGCAGCATCCTGGTAAACCTCCTCTGCACCCTCTCCATATCCTGGTAATGTGGCGACCAGAATTGCACGCAATATTCCAAGTGTGGCCTAACCAAGGTTCTATACAGCTGCAGCATGACTTCCCAGCTTTTATACTCAATACCCCTGCCAATGAAGCCAAGTATGCCATATGCCTTCCTGACTACCTTATCCACCTGCGTTGCCACTTTCAATGACCTGTGGACCTGTACACCCAGATCCCTCTGCCTGTCGATGCACTTAAGGGTTCTGCCATTTACTGTGTAATTCCTGCCTGTATTAGACCTTCCAAAATGCATTACCTCGCATTTGTCCGGATTAAACTCCATCTGCCATTTCTCCACCCAAGTCTCCAACCGATCTATATCCCGTTGTATCCTTTGACAATCCTCTTCACTATCTGCAACTCCTCCAACCTTAGTGTCGTCTGCAAACTTGCTAATTAGCCCAGTTACATTTTCCTCCAAATCATTTATGTATACCACAAACAGCAAAGGTCCCAGCACTGATCCTTGCGGAACTCCACTAGTCACAGCTCTCCATTCAGAAAAGCACCCTTCCACTGCTACACTCTGTCTTCTATGACCAAGCCAATTCTGTATCCATCCTGCCAGTTCACCTCTGATCCTGTGCGACTTTACCTTTTGTACCAGTCTGCCATGAGGGACCTTGTCAAAGGCCTTACTGAAATCCATGTATATAACATCCACTGCCCTTCCATCGTTGATTATCTTTGTCACTTCCTCGAAAAACTCGATCAAGTTAGTGAGACACGACCTCTCCTTCACAAAACCATGCTGCCTCTCACTGATACGCCCATTTGCTTCCAAATGGTAGTAAATCCGGTCAAGAAGAATCTTCTCCAATAATTTCCCTACCACTGACGTAAGGCTCACCGGTCTGTAATTTCCTGGATTATCCCTGCTACCCTCCTTAAACAATGGAACAACATTGGCCATTCTTCAGTCCTCTGGGACCTCACCCGTGCCAGTGAGGATACAAAGATTTCTGTCAAGGCCCCAGCAATCTCCTCCCTTGCCTCCCTCAGTACTCTGGGGTAGATCCCATCTGGCCCTGGGGACTTATTCACCTTAATATTCTTCAAGACGCCTAACACCTCTTTTTTGATCTCAACATGATCCAGGCTATCTACACACTCTTCCCTACACAAACAACCGCTAAGTCCTTCTCTTTGGTGAATACTGATGAGAAGTACTCATTCAGTATCTCTCCCATTTCTTCTGGCTCCACACACCGATTCCCACCTCTGTCCCTGAGTAGGCCTACCCTTTCCCTGGCTACCCTCTTGCTTTTTACATATGTATAAAAGGCCTTGGGATCTCCTGGTTGCCAGTGACTTTTCATGACCCCTTTTAGTCAAATTTGAACTCAATAAAAATCTTGAAATAAAAGTCTAATGATGACAATGAAACCATTGTTGATTGTCGTAAAAACCCATCTGGTTCACTAATGTCCTGACCTGGTCTGGCCTACATGTGACTCCAGACCCATAGCAATGTGGTTGACTCTTAAATCCCCCCTGAAATGGCCTAGGAAGCTGCTCAGTTCTCAAGGGCAATTACAGATGGGCAATAAATGCTGGCCTAGCCATGAATGAATTTCAAAAAGTGTACATATGAAATAGGAGCAGAAGTAGATCATTCAGCCCGTTGAGCCTGCTCCGCCATTCAATAAGATCAGTTGTATTACTAATTCCACATTCCCATCTACCCCTGGTAACCTTTGACTCCCTTGCCTAACAATGATCTATTTACTAAGTCTTAAAAATATTCAACGACCCCCACCTCCACCGCCTTCTGAGGCGGAGTTCGAAAGTCGCACAATCCTCAGAGAAAATAAATTTCTCCTCATCTCTGTCCTAAGAGGGTGACCCCTAGTTCTGGACTCATCCACAAGAGGAAACACTATTTCCGCATCCACCTTGTCAAGTCCATTCAGGATCTTATATACTTCAATCAAGTCACCCCTCACTCTTCTAAACTCCAGTGGAAACAAGCCCAGTCTGTCCAACCTTTTCTCATAAGACAACCCACTCATTCCAGGTATCAATCTAGTAAACCTCCGTTGAACTGCCTCCAATGCATTTGCATCCTTCCTTAAATAAGGAGACCAAAACTGTACACAGTATTCGAGATATGGCCTCACCAATGCCCTGTACTTTTATGTTCAATTCCTCTCATAATGGAGGATAGCACCCCATTAGCTGCCTTAATTACTTGTTGTAGCTGTAGACTAACTTTTTGTGACTCATGCATGGGAACACCTAGATACCTCTGTACCTTGGAATTCTGCAGTCGTTCTCCATTTAATATCCTGCTTTTCTTTATTCTTGCCAAAGTGAAGAACTTTGCATTTTCCCACATTGTACTCCATTTGCCAGATTTTTTGCCTGCTCACTAAACCTATCTATATTTGTCTGCAATCTCCTTATGCCCTCTTCACAACATTATTTCCTACCTGCCTTTGTGTCATCTGCAACTTTAGCTACCATTTCTTCACACACCCCCCTCCCCCATCTAAGTCATTGATGTAAATCGCAAAAAGTTGAGGCCCCAGCATAGACCCCTTCGGGACCCCTCTAAATCCATCTTACCAATCAGTAAATGACCCATTTATGCATACTCTCTGTTTTCTCCCAGCCAGCTAATCTTCTATCCGTGCTAATATGTTACCCCCTACACCGTGAGTTTTTATTTTCCACAATAACCTTTGATGTGGCACCTTATCGAATGCCTTCTGGAAATCCAAGTACAGTACATCTACAGGCTCCCCTTTATCCACGGCGCAAGTTACTTCTTCAAAGAACTCCAATAAATTGGTTAAACAAGATTTCCTTCCACAAAACCATGCTGACTCTTCCCAATTACCTTGAGTTTTTCTAAGTGCCCTGCTATAACCTCCTTAACTATCAATTCTAGCACCTTTCCCATGACAGATGTTAAGCTAACTGGTCTATAGTTTCCTGTTTTCTGCCTCCCTCCCTACTTGAATAGAGGGGTTATATTTGCTACTTTCCAGTCTGATGGAACCTATCCAGAATCTAGTGATTTTTGGAAAATTAACATCAATGTGCCTATGACCTTATTAGCCACCACTTTTAAGATTCTAGGATGTAATCCATCAGGACCCGGAGACTTGTCAGCCCACAGCTCCAACAGTTTGCTCAGTAAGGCTTCCCAAGTGATTGTAATTTCACCAAGTTTCCCTCTCCCTTCCACCTCTTGATTTAGGGCGATTACTGGAATGTTTCTTGCAACCTCTGTCATGAAGACAGAAGCAAAATATTTGTTAATTTCATCTGTCATTTCCTTATTACCTACTATTAACCCCTCACTCTCACAGTGCCTGCACAGTATAAGGATAATACAGTGCCTGCACAGTGTAAGGATGATACAGTGCCTGCACAGTATAAGGATAATACAGTGCCTGCACAGTGTAAGGATAATACAGTGCCTGCACAGTATAAGGATAATACAGTGCCTGCACAGTATAAGGATAATACAGTGCCTGCACAGTGTAAGGATAATACAGTGCCTGCACAGTATAAGGATAATACAGTGCCTGCACAGTGTAAGGATAATACAGTGCCTGCACAGTATAAGGATAATACAGTGCCTGCACAGTATAAGGATGATACAGTGCCTGCACAGTATAAGGATGATACAGTGCCTGCACAGTATAAGGATGATACAGTGCCTGCACAGTGTAAGGATGATACAGTGCCTGCACAGTGTAAGGATGATACAGTGCCTGCACAGTATAAGGATAATACAGTGCCTGCACAGTATAAGGATAATACAGTGCCTGCACAGTGTAAGGATAATACAGTGCCTGTACAGTATAAGGATAATACAGTGCCTGCACAGTGTAAGGATAATACAGTGCCTGCACAGTGTAAGGATAATACAGTGCTTGCACAGTGTAAGGATAATACAGTGCTTGCACAGTGTAAGGATAATACAGTGCCTGCACAGTATAAGGATAATACAGTGCCTGCACAGTATAAGGATAATACAGTGCCTGCACAGTGTAAGGATAATACAGTGCCTGCACAGTGTAAGGATAATACCGTGCCTGCACAGTGTAAGGATAATACAGTGCCTGCACAGTGTAAGGATAATACAGTGCCTGCACAGTGTAAGGATAATACAGTGCCTGCACAGTGTAAGGATAATACAGTGCTTGCACAGTATAAGGATAATACAGTGCCTGCACAGTGTAAGGATAATACAGTGCCTGCACAGTATAAGGATAATACAGTGCCTGCACAGTGTAAGGATAATACAGTGCCTGCACAGTGTAAGGATAATACAGTGCCTGCACAGTGTAAGGATAATACAGTGCCTGCACAGTGTAAGGATAATACAGTGCCTGCACAGTGTAAGGATAATACAGTGCCTGCACAGTGTAAGGATAATACAATGCCTGCACAGTATAAGGATAATACAGTGCCTGCACAGTGTAAGGATAATACAGTGCCTGCACAGTGTAAGGATAATACAGTGCCTGCACAGTGTAAGGATAATACAGTGCTTGCACAGTATAAGGATAATACAGTGCCTGCACAGTGTAAGGATAATACAGTGCCTGCACAGTGTAAGGATAATACAGTGCCTGCACAGTGTAAGGATAATACAGTGCCTGCACAGTGTAAGGATAATACAGTGCCTGCACAGTGTAAGGATAATACAGTGCCTGCACAGTATAAGGATAATACAGTGCCTGCACAGTGTAAGGATAATACAGTGCTTGCACAGTGTAAGGATAATACAGTGCCTGCACAGTATAAGGATAATACAGTGCCTGCACACTATAAGGATAATACAGTGCCTGCACAGTATAAGGATAATACAGTGCCTGCACAGTGTAAGGATAATACAGTGCCTGCACAGTGTAAGGATAATACAGTGCCTGCACAGTGTAAGGATAATACAGTGCCTGCACAGTGTAAGGATAATACAGTGCCTGCACAGTATAAGGATAATACAGTGCCTGCACAGTGTAAGGATAATACAGTGCCTGCACAGTGTAAGGATAATACAGTGCCTGCACAGTGTAAGGATAATACAGTGCTTGCACAGTGTAAGGATAATACAGTGCCTGCACAGTGTAAGGATAATACAGTGCCTGCACAGTGTAAGGATAATACAGTGCCTGCACAGTGTAAGGATAATACAGTGCCTGCACAGTGTAAGGATAATACAGTGCCTGCACAGTGTAAGGATAATACAGTGCCTGCACAGTGTAAGGATAATACAGTGCCTGCACAGTGTAAGGATAATACAGTGCCTGCACAGTGTAAGGATAATACAGTGCCTGCACAGTGTAAGGATAATACAGTGCCTGCACAGTGTAAGGATAATACAGTGCCTGCACAGTGTAAGGATAATACAGTGCCTGCACAGTGTAAGGATAATACAGTGCCTGCACAGTGTAAGGATAATACAGTGCCTGCACAGTGTAAGGATAATACAGTGCCTGCACAGTGTAAGGATAATACAGTGCCTGCACAGTATAAGGATAATACAGTGCCTGCACAGTATAAGGATAATACAGTGCCTGCACAGTGTAAGGATAATACAGTGCCTGCACAGTGTAAGGATAATACAGTGCCTGCACAGTGTAAGGATAATACAGTGCCTGCACAGTATAAGGATAATACAGTGCTTGCACAGTGTAAGGATAATACAGTGCCTGCACAGTGTAAGGATAATACAGTGCTTGCACAGTATAAGGATAATACAGTGCCTGCACAGTATAAGGATGATACAGTGCCTGCACAGTATAAGGATGATACAGTGCCTGCACAGTGTAAGGATGATACAGTGCCTGCACAGTGTAAGGATGATACAGTGCCTGCACAGTATAAGGATAATACAGTGCCTGCACAGTGTAAGGATAATACAGTGCCTGCACAGTGTAAGGATAATACAGTGCCTGTACAGTATAAGGATAATACAGTGCCTGCACAGTGTAAGGATAATACAGTGCCTGCACAGTGTAAGGATAATACAGTGCTTGCACAGTGTAAGGATAATACAGTGCTTGCACAGTGTAAGGATAATACAGTGCCTGCACAGTATAAGGATAATACAGTGCCTGCACAGTGTAAGGATAATACAGTGCCTGCACAGTGTAAGGATAATACCGTGCCTGCACAGTGTAAGGATAATACAGTGTCTGCACAGTATAAGGATAATACAGTGCCTGCACAGTGTAAGGATAATACAGTGCCTGCACAGTGTAAGGATAATACAGTGCCTGCACAGTATAAGGATAATACAGTGCCTGCACAGGGTAAGGATAATACAGTGCCTGCACAGGGTAAGGATAATACAGTGCCTGCACAGTGTAAGGATAATACAGTGCCTGCACAGTGTAAGGATAATACAGTGCCTGCACAGTGTAAGGATAATACAGTGCCTGCACAGTGTAAGGATAATACAGTGCCTGCACAGTGTAAGGATAATACAGTGCCTGCACAGTGTAAGGATAATACAGTGCCTGCACAGTGTAAGGATAATACAGTGCCTGCACAGTATAAGGATAATACAGTGCCTGCACAGTGTAAGGATAATACAGTGCCTGCACAGTGTAAGGATAATACAGTGCCTGCACAGTGTAAGGATAATACAGTGCCTGCACAGTGTAAGGATAATACAGTGCCTGCACAGTGTAAGGATAATACAGTGCCTGCACAGTGTAAGGATAATACAGTGCCTGCACAGTGTAAGGATAATACAGTGCCTGCACAGTGTAAGGATAATACAGTGCCTGCACAGTGTAAGGATAATACAGTGCCTGCACAGTGTAAGGATAATACAGTGCCTGCACAGTATAAGGATAATACAGTGCCTGCACACTATAAGGATAATACAGTGCCTGCACAGTATAAGGATAATACAGTGCCTGCACAGTATAAGGATAATACAGTGCCTGCACAGTGTAAGGATAATACAGTGCCTGCACAGTGTAAGGATAATACAGTGCCTGCACAGTGTAAGGATAATACAGTGCCTGCACAGTGTAAGGATAATACAGTGCCTGCACAGTGTAAGGATAATACAGTGCCTGCACAGTGTAAGGATAATACAGTGCCTGCACAGTGTAAGGATAATACAGTGCCTGCACAGTATAAGGATAATACAGTGCTTGCACAGTGTAAGGATAATACAGTGCCTGCACAGTGTAAGGATAATACAGTGCTTGCACAGTGTAAGGATAATACAGTGCCTGCACAGTGTAAGGATAATACAGTGCCTGCACAGTGTAAGGATAATACAGTGCCTGCACAGTATAAGGATAATACAGTGCCTGCACAGTGTAAGGATAATACAGTGCCTGCACAGTGTAAGGATAATACAGTGCCTGCACAGTGTAAGGATAATACAGTGCCTGCACAGTGTAAGGATAATACAGTGCCTGCACAGTGTAAGGATAATACAGTGCCTGCACAGTGTAAGGATAATACAGTGCCTGCACAGTGTAAGGATAATACAGTGCCTGCACAGTGTAAGGATAATACAGTGCCTGCACAGTGTAAGGATAATACAGTGCCTGCACAGTGTAAGGATAATACAGTGCCTGCACAGTGTAAGGATAATACAGTGCCTGCACAGTGTAAGGATAATACAGTGCCTGCACAGTGTAAGGATAATACAGTGCCTGCACAGTGTAAGGATAATACAGTGCCTGCACAGTGTAAGGATGGTACAGTTGTTATGATCCCAGCTGATGTTACTACTGGACAAGTCAGGTCCCAGGGTGGAACCTGGCTTGATAGATTCTAATTTTTATTTTTTGTTTAGAAATGTGGAGGGCGGCTACTGAACAGAGTCACAGGAGTCAATTGATAAGCTTTAAACAAAAGAATATAACTTATATTAAACAAGAAATGGTGAACTATATGACAATATTCCTTCACCCACAACTGTACCTTTACAGATATATACAGATTCATAAGGATAACACAAGTTACAAAATCTATCTTATACTTGAATGTTCACTGTAAGTATACAGTCCATGTAAAACAATAGGTGACCTGTGGTCAGACACACCACACTCTGAAACCAAGTGACAGATGCCACCCCAAACAGATGCTATGGATCCCTCATCAACTGCCGCCGGACGCTTGTCACACATGAGCCAAGCAGTCTCACTGAACTCCATCTTTCACACAAGGGTTTCCACTCTCGAAGAATTCCCTTTGGAATCTTCTCCCAAACAATGCTTTCTCTCGGATGCCTTGCACAAGGGTCCACCTCCAGGGATTCAGTCTCTTCTTCTAATGTTCCTCTCCCCTGAATCGCCACGTGCGTTCAAGCTTCGCCTTCCATGCACTCTCTCAGATACTCAGCCATGTCAACAGAACACCACTGCTTCACAGGTCCACAGTAAGGAGTCACCCACCTAGGCTATCTCCTAGGTTCTTCTGGCTTCTCGCAAGCCCACTTTGCCTTGACTCTCCTCCCTGCAGCTTTCTCTTTAATTTGGAGCCTTTTCCTCTGTTCCTTATTTTAACTTCACTGAACAGGATCTGTTCTACATTCCTTGTCCTTGTTCCTTGACTTAGCTGTCGTCTTGGGACCTTTTCCTGTCCCGACTCCCTGGTTTTGGGACTTTTCTTCTGTTCTTCTGGGAAATCTGCTCTCTGCAGTTCCCGTCCTGTCTCCTCTGTGTCACTCTGGAGAATGCCTCTTCTTTTCTGGGTCACCCGATGATTTTTACTGTCATTCATTTATGCTTTTGTTTGTTCTCCTGCGCAGGTGCAGGGCTCCCTTTAATTCTTTAAAAGAAAAGGAAAAGTACAAACTGCGCAGGGCCGGTTCCCGGCCTGAAGATGAGAATATGCCCCAATTGCACATGTGCGGCCGTTCTCCAGTCAGCACTATGTGCAGAAGCTGAAGACCACAAAAAGGAATGAACTGCACACGTGCAGCCTTTCTGTGCCCAGAGCATGTGCAGAGACTGCGAAAGCCTTCTGGAACTTGTATTTCCCAGTGTCTGAGACCTGATCTCCATTTTTAAAGGTAGGTTTTCCTTCTGGGGTTGTAACGCAGCACGCACATTGTGAGGATGGTACGGTGCCTCTCTCTGTGAGGATGGTACAGTGCCTCTCTCTGTGAGGATGGTACGGTGCCTCTCTCTGTGAGGATGGTACAGTGCCTCTCTCTGTGAGGATGGTACGGTGCCTCTCTCTGTGAGGATGGTACGGTGCCTCTCTCTGTGAGGATGGTACGGTGCCTCTCTCTGTGAGGATGGTACGGTGCCTCTCTCTGTGAGGATGGTACGGTGCCTCTCTCTGTGAGGATGGTACGGTGCCTCTCTCTGTGAGGATGGTACGGTGCCTCTCACTGTGAGGATGGTACGGTGCCCTCAGTGTGAGGATGGTACGGTGCCTCTCGCTGTGAGGATGGTACGGTGCCTCTCACTGTGAGGATGGTACGGTGCCCTCAGTGTGAGGATGGTACGGTGCCTCTCGCTGTGAGGATGGTACGGTGCCTCTCGTTGTGAGGACGGTACGGTGCCTCTCGCTGTGAGGACGGTACGGTGCCTCTCGCTGTGAGGACGGTACGGTGCCTCTCGGTGTGAGGACGGTACGGTGCCTCTCGCTGTGAGGACGGTACGGTGCCTCTCGCTGTGAGGACGGTACGGTGCCTCTCGCTGTGAGGACGGTACGGTGCCTCTCGCTGTGAGGACGGTACGGTGCCTCTCGCTGTGAGGACGGTACGGTGCCTCTCGCTGTGAGGACGGTACGGTGCCTCTCGCTGTGAGGACGGTACGGTGCCTCTCGCTGTGAGGACGGTACGGTGCCTCTCGCTGTGAGGACGGTACGGTGCCTCTCGCTGTGAGGACGGTACGGTGCCTCTCGCTGTGAGGACGGTACGGTGCCTCTCGCTGTGAGGACGGTACGGTGCCTCTCGCTGTGAGGACGGTACGGTGCCTCTCGCTGTGAGGACGGTACGGTGCCTCTCGCTGTGAGGACGGTACGGTGCCTCTCGCTGTGAGGACGGTACGGTGCCTCTCGCTGTGAGGACGGTACGGTGCCTCTCGCTGTGAGGACGGTACGGTGCCCCTCGCTGTGAGGACGGTACGGTGCCCCTCGCTGTGAGGACGGTACGGTGCCCTCAGTGTGCAGTGTAAGGATGATACTGTGCCCGCACGGTCCAAGGACGTCGGACTGTGCCCGCACGGTCCAAGGACGTCGGACTGTGCCCGCACGGTCCAAGGACGTCGGACTGTGCCCGCACGGTCCAAGGACGCCGGACTGTGCCCGCACGGTCCAAGGACGCCGGACTGTGCCCGCACGGTCCAAGGACGCCGGACTGTGCCCGCACGGTCCAAGGACGCCGGACTGTGCCCGCACGGTCCAAGGACGCCGGACTGTGCCCGCACGGTCCAAGGACGCCGGACTGTGCCCGCACGGTCCAAGGACGCCGGACTGTGCCCGCACGGTCCAAGGACGCCGGACTGTGCCCGCACGGTCCAAGGACGCACATACAAACATACAGACTAGGAGCAGGATTAGGTCACTCAGCCCTTCGCACCTGCTCTGCCATTCAATAAGATCCTGACTGATCTGACTGTAACCTTCTGCCAAGGCCCCTCAGGATCTTGTATGTTTAACTCAAGTCGCCTGTTACTCTTCGAAAATCTAGTGGACACATGCCTAGCCTGTCCAGCCTTTCCTCATAAGATAACCTGCCCATTCCAGGTATTAATTTAGTAAACCTTCTCTGAACTGCTAATGCATTTACATCCTTCCTTAAATAAGGCGACCAATACTGTACACAGTATTGCAGATGTAACCTCACCAGCGTCCTGTACAACTGAAGCATAACCTCCCTACTTTTGTATTCAATTCCCCCGCAATAAATAATAACATTCTATTCCGTTTCCTCTTTTTTTTAATTCATTCATGAGATGTGGGCTTCATTGGCTGGGCCAGCATTTACTGCCCACCCCTAGTTGCCCTTGATAAGGTGGTGGTGAGCTGCCTTGAGCCACTGCAGTCCATGTGGTGTAGGTACACCCACAGTGCTGTTAGGAAGGGAGTTCCAGGATTTTGACCCAGCAACAGTGAAGGAACGGTGATACATTTCCAAGTCAGGATGGTGAGTGACTTGGAGGGGAACTTTCAGGTGGTGGTGTTCCCATCCATCTGCTGCCCTTGTCCTTCTAGGTGGTGGTGGTCATGGGTTTGGAAGTTGCTGTTTAAGAAGCCTTGCTGTACCTGCATACTAGCCTTTTGTGATTCATGCACAAGGATGCTCAGATCTCTCTGCATCTCAGAGCTCTGCAATTTCTCACCATTTAGATAATATGCTACTTTCTTCTTCTTCTTGCCAAAATGGACAATTTCGCATTTCCTCACGTTATACTCCATTTGCCAGATCTTTGCCCATTCACTTAACCTATCCATGTCTCTTTGTCGCCTCCTTTTCCTCTTCGCAACTTACCTTCTTACGTATCTTAATATCATCAGGAAATTTAACAACCATACCTTCAATCCCTTCGTCCAAATCATTTATATAAATCGTAAAAAGCTGGGGGCCCACCACTGATCCCTGGGACATGCCACTACTTACATCCGCCAAACAGAAAAACACGTGTTTATGGCTACCCACTGTTTCCTGTTAGCCAGCCAATCTTCTATCCATGCCAATATGTTACCCCCTACACCATGAGCTTTAATTTTTTGCATTAACTTTTGATGACACTAACCTTGGGATTTGGAGAGGCGGCGGAGCTGCCTGGAGTGAGAGCAGATAAATCGTGACTGAGGCCTGAGGTCTATACTTGGGAGTCGAAGAGGCACACCAGTCAGCAGCTCAGAACCGGCCTGCGCTGATTTCGAAAGCAGAGTGAGAAAAAAAAACAAATGGTAACATCACAGGAAAACCTCAAGTTCATTGGTTGGTAAGAAACTGCTGTTAGTGACTGTCTTTAAATCGCTGTAAATTAGAAAAGCGTATTCTTTTGAAAGAAAAAGCTGTACTTGGATTTCAGTGAGAAACACCCAGGAGTTAGGGAAAGTTAGTGGGGTGGTGAGAAAGGCATATGGGACACTTGCCTTTATCAATCGAGGCATAGATTACAAATGTAGGGAGGTCATGTTGGAGTTGTATAGAACCTTGGTGAGGCCACAGCTGGAGTACTGTGTGCCGTTCTGGTCGCCACATTATAGGAAGGATGTGATTGCACTGGAGGGGGTGCAGAGGAGATTCACCAGGATGTTGCCTGGGATGAAACATTTAAGTTATGAAGAGAGGTTGGATAGACATGGGTTGTTTTCGTTGGAGCAGAGAAGACTGAGGGGCGACCTGATCGAGGTGTACAAGATTATGAGGGGCATGGACAGGGTAGATAGGGAGCAGCTGTTCCCTTTAGTTGAAGGGTCAGTTACGAGGGGACACAAGGTCAAGGTGAGGGACAGGAGGTTTAGGGGCGATGTGAGGAAAAACGTTTTTACCCAGAGGTTGGTGACGGTCTGGAATGCGCTGCCTGGGAGGGTGGTGGAGGCGGGTTGCCTCACACCCTTTAAAAAGTACCTGGATGAGCACTTGGCACGTCATAACATTCAAGGCTATGGGCCAAGTGCTGGTAAATGGGGTTAGGTAGGTAGGTCAGATGTTTCACACGTGTCGGTGCAGACTCGATGGGCCGAAGGGCCTCTTCTGCGCTGTGTGATTCTGTGAGTCTGTTCAAAATCATGAGGGGGCTGGATAGAGTAGACTGGGAGGAACTGTTCCCACTCGTAAACGGATCGAGAATGAGAGGGCACAGATTTAAAGTAATTTGCAAAGGAAGCTATTGTGATGTTAGAAAAAGATTTTTAGCACAGCAAGTGGTTTGAGTCTGGATTGCACTGCCTGGACGTGTGATGGAGGCAGGTTCAATCAAGGCATTCAAGAAGGCATTGGATGATTATTTGAATAGAAACAATGTGCAAGGGTACGTGGAAAAGGCAGGAGAATGGCACTAAGTCATAATGCTCATTTGGAGAGCTGGTGTCGACACGATGGGCTGAATGGCCTCCTTTTGTACTGTAACTATTCTGTGATGTGGCACCTTATCAAGTACCTTCTGGAAATCTAAGTACAGTACATCCACTGGTTCCTCTTTATCCACAGCACGTGTGACTCCTTCAAATAACTCCTAGAAATTGGTTAAACACGATTCCCCCTGCAGAAAACCACGTAGACCCTGCCTCATTACATTGAATTTATCTATGTGCCCTGTTATAATGTCTTTAATAATATCTTCCAACATTTTCCCTTTAACAGCCATTAAGCTAACTGGCCTGTAGTTTTCTGCTCTCTGTCTCCCTCCTTTTTTGAATAAAGGAATTACATTTGCTATTTTCCAATCTAATGGCACCTTCCCCGAATGCAGGGGATTTTGGAAAATTAAAACCAACACATCAATTATCTCACTAGTCAATTCCTTTAAGGACCTGGGGATTTGTCAGCTCGCAGCTCCAACTGTTTGCTAAGTACCACTTCTCTGGTGATTGTAATTTTCCTGATGGTACAGTCCCCTCACAGTGTGTAGTGTAAAGATGGTACAGTCCCCTCAGTGTGTAGTGTGAAGATAGTACAGTCCCCTCTGTGTGTAGTGTAAAGATGGTACAGTCCCCTCAGTGTGTAGTGTAAAGATGGTAGAGTCCCCTCAGTGTGTAGTGTGAAGATAGTACAGTCCTCTGTGTGTAGTGTAAAGATGGCACAGTGTGTAGTGTAAAGATGGCACAGTGTGTAGTGTAAAGATGGCACAGTGTGTAGTGTAAAGATGGCACAGTGTGTAGTGTAAAGATGGCACAGTGTGTAGTGTAAAGATGGCACAGTGTGTAGTGTAAAGATGGCACAGTGTGTAGTGTAAAGATGGCACAGTGTGTAGTGTAAAGATGGCACAGTGTGTAGTGTAAAGATGGCACAGTGTGTAGTGTAAAGATGGCACAGTGTGTAGTGTAAAGATGGCACAGTGTGTAGTGTAAAGATGGCACAGTGTGTAGTGTAAAGATGGCACAGTGTGTAGTGTAAAGATGGCACAGTGTGTAGTGTAAATATGGCGCAGTGTGTAGTGTAAAGATGGCACTGTCCCCTCACAGTTTGTAGTGTAAAGATGGTACGGTGCGCTCAGTGTGTAGTGTAAATATGGTACAGTGTGTAGTGTAAAGATGGTACAGTGCGCTCACAGTGTGTAGTGTAAAGATGGTACAGTCCCCTCACACTGTGTAGTGTAAAGATAGTACAGTGTGTGGTGTAAAGATGGTACAGTGCGCTCAGTGTGGTAAAGATGGTACAGTCCCCTTACAGTGTGTAGTGTAAAGATGGTACAGTCCCCTTACAGTGTGTAGTGTAAAGATGGTACAGTGTGTGGTGTAAAGATGGTACAGTGTGTGGTGTAAAGATGGTACAGTGTGTAGTGTAAAGATGGTACAGTGTGTAGTGTAAAGATGGTACAGTGTGTGGTGTAAAGATGGTACAGTCCCCTTACAGTGTGTAGTGTAAAGATGGTACAGTGTGTAGTGTAAAGATGGTACAGTGTGTAGTGTAAAGATGGTACAGTGTGTGGTGTAAAGATGGTACAGTCCCCTTACAGTGTGTAGTGTAAAGATGGTACAGTGTGTAGTGTAAAGATGGTACAGTGTGTGGTGTAAAGATGGTACAGTCCCCTTACAGTGTGTAGTGTAAAGATGGTACAGTCCCCTCAGTGTGTAGTGTAAAGATGGTACAGTCCCCTCACAGTACAGTGCACTCACAGTGTGTAGTGTAAAGATGGTACAGTGTGTGGTGTAAAGATGGTACAGTGCGCTCAGTGTGTGGTGTAAAGATGGTACAGTGCGCTCAGTGTGCGGTGTAAAGATGGTACAGTCCCCTCTGTGTAGTGTAAAGATGGTACAGTCCCCTCAGTGTGTAGTGTAAAGACGGTACAGTCCCCTTAGTGTGTAGTGTAAAGATGGTACAGTCCCCTCACACTGTGTAGTGTAAAGATAGTACAGTGTGTGGTGTAAAGATGGTACAGTGCGCTCACAGTGTGGTAAAGATGGTACAGTCCCCTTACAGTGTGTAGTGTAAAGATGGTACAGTCCCCTTACAGTGTGTAGTGTAAAGATGGTACAGTGTGTGGTGTAAAGATGGTACAGTGTGTGGTGTAAAGATGGTACAGTCCCCTTACAGTGTGTAGTGTAAAGATGGTACAGTGTGTAGTGTAAGGATGGTACAGTGTGTGGTGTAAAGATGGTACAGTCCCCTTACAGTGTGTAGTGTAAAGATGGTACAGTGTGTAGTGTAAAGATGGTACAGTGTGTGGTGTAAAGATGGTACAGTCCCCTTACAGTGTGTAGTGTAAAGATGGTACAGTGTGTAGTGTAAAGATGGTACAGTGTAGTGTAAAGATGGTACAGTGTGTAGTGTAAAGATGGTACAGTGTGTAGTGTAAAGATGGTACAGTGTGTAGTGTAAAGATGGTACAGTGTGTAGTGTAAAGATGGTACAGTGTGTGGTGTAAAGATGGTACAGTCGCCTTACAGTGTGTAGTGTAAAGATGGTACAGTCCCCTCACAGTACAGTGCACTCACAGTGTGTAGTGTAAAGATGGTACAGTCCCCACAGTGTGTAGTGTAAAGATGGTACAGTGTGTGGTGTAAAGATGGTACAGTGCGCTCAGTGTGTGGTGTAAAGATGGTACAGTGCGCTCAGTGTGTGGTGTAAAGATGGTACAGTCCCCTCAGTGTGTAGTGTAAAGATGGTACAGTCCCCTCAGTGTGTAGTGTAAAGATGGTACAGTCCCCTCACAGTGTGTAGTGTAAAGATGGTACAGTCCCCTCACAGTGTGTAGTGTAAACATGGTACAGTCCCCTCACAGTGTGTAGTGTAAGGATGGGTCACTCCCCTCAGTGTGTAGTGTAAAGATGGGACAGTCCCCTCACAGTGTGTAGTGTGAAGATGGTACAGTCCCCTCACAGTGTGTAGTGTAAAGATGGTACAGTCCCCGCACAGTGTGTAGTGTAAACATGGTACAGTCCCCGCACAGTGTGTAGTGTAAAGATGGTACAGTGCGCTCAGTGTGTGGTGTAAACATGGTACAGTCCCCGCACAGTGTGTACTGTAAAGATGGTACAGTCCCCTCAATGTGTAGTGTAAAGATGGTACAGTGTGTAGTGTAAAGATGGTACAGTGTGTAGTGTAAAGATGGTACAGTGCGCTCACAGTGTGTAGTGTAAAGATGGTACAGTGTGTAGTGTAAAGATGGTACAGTGTGTAGTGTAAAGATGGTACAGTCCCCTTACAGTGTGTAGTGTAAAGATGGCACAGTATGTGGTGTAAAGATGACACAGTGTGTGGTGTAAAGATGGCACAGTGTGTGGTGTAAGGATGGCACAGTCCCCTCAGTGTGTAGTGTACTTGCATTTTTGGAAATCTTTATTTATGGAGTCATAGACGCTTATAGCATTCAGCCCATCGTGCCCTCGCCAATCAACAAAGATCTGACCACACTAATCCCATTTTCCAGCCCTTTGCCCATAGCCCCGGAGGGGAGGGCAACGCAAGTGAATATCTAAATACTTCTTAAATGTTACGAGAGTTTCTGACTCAACCACCCTTTCAGGCAGTGAGTTCCAGACTCCCACCACCCTCTGGGTGAAAACATTCCTTCTCACTCCCTTTTAGGCTTCTACCTCTTACCTTAATTCTATGCCTCCTGGTTATTGACCCCGCTACTAATGGTAAAAGTGCCTTCCTATCCACCCTATCTATGCTCATAATGTTAAACGCCTCTATCAGGTCCCCTCTCAACCTTCGCTGCTCCAAGGAAAACAATCCCAGCCTATCCAATCTTTCCTCATAGATCAGATACTCCAGCCCAGGCAGCATCCTGGTAAATCTCCTCTGCACCCTCTCCAGTGCAATCACATCCTTCCTATAATGTGGTGACCAGAGCTGCACGCAGTACTCCAGTTGTGACTTAACTGGCATTTTATACAGTTCCAGCATAACCTCCCTGCTCTTGTATCCTATGCTTCGACTAAAAAAAAGCAAGTATCCCACATGCTTTCTTAACCACCTTATCTACCTGCCCTGCTGCCTTCAGGGATCTATGGATGTGCACACCAAGGTCCCTCTGATCTTTAGTGCTTTCCAGGGTCCTACCATCATAGTGTAATCCCTTGCCTTGTTAGCCCTCCCCAAGTGCATTACCTCACACTTTTCTGGGTTGAATTCCATTTGCCACTGCTCTGCCCACCTGACCAGTCCATTGATATCCTCCTGCAGTTTACGGCTATCTTCCTCACTATTTATCACCCTATCAATTTTCGTGTCATCCGCTAACTTCTTGATCATACCCCCTGCATTTAAGTCCAAATCATTTATGTACATCACAAACAGCAAGGGCCCCAGCACCGAGCCTTGTGGAACCCACTGGAAACAGACTTCCAGTCACAGAAACATCCCTCTACCATCGCCCTCTGCTTCCTGCCTCTCAGCCAATTTTGGATCCAACGTGCCACTTTGCCTTGGATCCCATGGGATCTTACTTTCTTGACCAGCCTGCTATGAGGGACCTTATCAAAAGCCTTGCTAAAGCCGATGTAGGCCACATCAAATGCATTACCGTCATCAGCACCCCTGGTTATCTGCTCAAAAATTTCGATCAAATTCATCAAACAGGACCTTCCCTTAATAAATCCATGCTGACTATCCCTGATTAATCTGTGTCTCTCCAAGTGCAGATATATTCTCAGAATTCTTTCCAGTAACTTGTCCACCACCGAGGTTAGACTGACTGACCTATAATTTCCTGGTCTATCCCTTCCTCCCTTTTTTAATAATGGGACAATGTTAGCAGTCCTCCAGTCCTCTGGCACCTCACCTGTGGCCAGAGAGGATTTTGAAATTACTGCCAGGGCTCCTGGTATCTTTTCCTTTGCCTCCCTCAGAATCAGAACAGCCTGGGATACATCTCATCCAGGCCTGTGGATTTATCCACTTTTAAAGTCGCTAAACCCGCTAGTACCTCCTCTCTCTCTATGTTAATTTCCTCTAATATTTTACAGTCCTCCACCCTGATCTCCAAATCTGTGTCGCCCTTTTCCATTATGAGGACTGACATAAAGTATTCATTGAGGACTGTACCCACGTCTTCCGGGTCCCCACACAGTTTATCTCTATGATCCCCAATTGGCCCTACTCTTTCCATAGTTATTTTCTTGCTCTTCATATTTTTAAAAAATCCCTTTGGGTTTTCCTCCATTCTACCTACCAGTGCTTTACCATGCACTCTCTTAACTTTCCTAATTTCCTTTTCAAGTTCCCCTCTGCACTTGTTATACTCCTTTAGGGACTCTGCCATATTGAGCCCTCGGTATCTGCCATAAGCTTCTCTTTTTAACTTAATCCTAACCTTTATGTCCCTTGACACCCAGGGTTCTCCAGACTTGGTTCCCACCGCCCCGCCCCCTTGTCTTCACAAAAACATATTTGCCCTATACTCTCACTATTTCCTCCTTGAATGCCTCCCATGGCTCTGACACAGTTTTATCTGCAAGTAGCTGCTCCTAGTCCACTTGAACCAAATCGTATCTCATCTTAGTAAAATTAGCCTTTCCCCAGTTTAAAACTTTTATTCCTGGCCCAACCTTATGCTTTTCCGTAACTATCCCAAATCTAACTGAGTTATGGCCACTATCTCCAAAATGCTCCCCTACTGATGCGTCTTCCACCTGCCCGGGATCATTTCCAAATATTAGGTCCAGAACTGCCCCCTCCCTTGTTGGGCTTTCTATGTATTGGCTAACAAAGTTCTCCCAGATGCAACTTAAGAATTTTCTCCCTCCCTACCTTGCACACTAAAACTATCCATGTTAATATTAGGGTAGTTAAAATCTGCTACTATCACTGCCTTATTATTCTTGCACTTTTCTGAAATTTAATTACATATTTGATCCTCGATCTCTCCCTGACTGTTTGGGGGCCCATCTAAAAACATAGAAACTAGGAGCAAGAGTAGGCCATTCGGCCCTTCAATCCTGCTCCGCCATCCAATATGATCATGGCTGAACCTCTATCTCAACGCCATATTCCCGCTTTTTCTCCATACCCCTTGATGCCCCTAATATCCAAAAAAAATCATCAATTTCTTCTTGAATATGCTCAGTGACCCAGCCTCCACAGCCTTCTGTGGTAGAGAATTCCACAGGTTGACCGCCCTCTGAGTGAAGAAATTTTTCCTCATTTAAGTCCTAAATGGCCTGTATCCCGAGGCCGTGGCCCCTGGTTCTAGATTCCCCAACTAGGGGAAACATCCTCCCTGCATCTAGTCTGTCTAGCCCTGTTAGAATTTTATACGTTTCAATCAGATCCCCTCTCATTCTTCTAAACTCCAGTGAATACAGGCCCAATCGAACCAATTTCTCCTCATATGATAGTCCTGCCATCCCTGGTATCAGTCCAGTGAACCTTCGCTGCACTCCCTCAATGGCAAGTATATCCTTTCTCAGGTAGGGAGATCAAAACTGCACGCAATCCTCCGGGTGTGGTCTCACCAAGGCCTTGTACAACTGCAGTAAGACATCCCTATTTCTGAACTCACATCCTGTTGCAATGAAGGCCAACATCCCATTTGCCTTCCTAATTGCTTGCTGCACCTGCCTACTTACTTTCATTGACTGGTTTACAAGGACACTCAGATCCCTTTGTATGTCCACATTTCCCAATATATCACCATTTAAATAATACTCTGCCTTTCTGCTTTTCACACCAAAGCGTATAACTTCATATTTATCCACGTTATACTGCATCTGCCATGTGTTTGCCCATCCACACAACTTGTCTAATTCGCCCTGAAGCCTCCTTGCATCCTCCCCCTCAACTCTCAAGCCCGCCCAGTTTTGTGTCATCAACAAATTTGGAAATATAGCATTTGGTTTCCTCATCCAAGACATTTATATATATCGTGAATAGCTGGGGCCCAAGCACTGATCCCTGCGGTACACCACTAGTCACCGCCTGCCATCCGGGAAAAGACCCATTTATTCCCACTCTCTGTTTCCGGTCTGTCAACTGATTCTCAATCCATGCTGGTATATTACCCCTGATTCCACGTGCTTTAATTTTGCCCATTAGCCTCTTATGACCTTAACAAAAGCCTTCTTGAAATCCAAATACACCACACCCACTGGTTCTCCCTTATCTATTCTACTAGTTACATCCTCAAAAAACTCCAGTAGATTAGTTAAGCATGATTTCCCTTTCATAAACCCATGCTGACTTTGTCTAATCCTGTTAATGCTTTCCAAGTGTTCTGTTACCGCGTCTTTTATAATTGACTCTAGCGTTTTCCCCACTACTGATCTTAGGCTAACTGGTCTGTAATTCTCTGTTTTTTCTCTCCCTCCTTTTTTTAAATAATGGGGTTACATTTGCCATCCTCCAATCTGTAGGAACTACTCCAGAGTCTATGGAATTTTGGAAGATGACCACCAATGTTTTCAGGACCGCTTCCTTTAGTGCTCTGGGATGTAGATCATCAGGCCCTGGGGATTCTTCAGCCTTTAATCCCATTAATTTCTCTAGCACCAGTTTTTTACTAATACTGATTTTCTTCAATCCCTCCCTCTCACGAGACCCATGGTTCCCTAACATTTCTGGGAAATTATTTGTGTCCTCTTTTGTGAAGACAGAACCCAAATATGTGTTCAATTCTTCTGCCATTTTTTTGCTCCCTATTATAATTTCCCCTCTTTCTGACTAAGGGACCTACATTTGTCTTTGCTAATCTTTTTCTCTTCACATATTTATAGATGCTTTTACAGTCAGTTTTTATGTTCCCTGCAAGTTTACTCTCATACTCCATTTTCCCTTTCTTGATCAATCTTTTGATTGTCCAATCTTGTCCATTTTTGCTGAATTCTAAACTGCTCCCAATCCTCAGGCTTGCTGCTTTTCTGGTAATTTTTATATGTCTCCTCTTTGGATCTAATACTATCCCTAATTTCTTTTGTGAGCCATGGTTGAGCCACCGTTCCTGTTTTAATTTTGCGCCAGACAGGAATGAATAATTGTTGTAATTCATGCATGCGTTCCTTAAATATTAGTCATTGCCTATCCACTATCAACCCTTTTAGTAAGGTTCCCCAATCCATCATTGCCAACTTGCTCTTCATAACCTCGTAGTTCCCTTTATTTAGATTCAGGACCCTAGTTTCAGATTCAGCTTCTTCACTTTCTATCCTAATGAACAATTCTATCATTTTATGGTCACTCTTCCCCAAGGGACCCTGCACAAGATTATAAATTAATCTTTTCTGATTGCACAATACCCCTTCAAGGATAGCCTGTTCTCTAGTTGGTTCCTGTTAGGGGAAAATTAAAAATGCTAAAAGAGAACAATAAGAATTTACTGAAAAACCTTAAAATCTCCAAGCAGCCATGGATGCTAAACCTATTGACAGCTGAGGGTAAGCAGATGGACATTGCACACAAAGGGGCTTTGAGTTTTGTGAGATTTACACAGTTTCAAGAGATGAGCTAATGTCCAGACACAGGCAGAACCATTCAAGTGGTGCAATGGTGCGTTGAAGCCTTGAGAGCTGAACTGGAGATAAAACATAACATAAAGTTAGATTAGGTATACTCCTCTCTCAGATAGGGACAGGGCAGATGGTTTAACTTAGATATGGGAGGACATACAAAGACAAAGAGAGGGCTTTGATGAAACACAAACAGTTCTGAGTTATGAGAATCAAGGTCTTTGCGTACGTGTTTTAATTTTTATTTAGAATAATTGGTTAGCAGAATCACATGTTCTGTACTCTAGGATAGTTTTAACATGGTACCTGTGTGTCGGTTACCGATTGGATGTATTCAAATGTACTCAGATGTATTGTGATAAAAAAAAAAGTACAAAAGTAGTGAAATGTAATCAATCAGGGAGCTGCTGGGCCTTCCTTCTTAGGAATGATTGTGGCTCCCTTGCATATGCTTGAATAAAACCGGTTAAAGGAAGCCTGAGTCTCTGTGGGCACTGTGTGATTGGAGAGTGTAGCTTCTCCTCTTCAACTGGCCTAGGTGGTAGTTGCGGGATCGGAGGGTGTACCCTTCTTCAGTTCCTGAACATATTGGTCTAAAAGGCCATCACATACACACTCCAGGAATTCCTCCTCCACAGTATTATTGCTAGTTTAGTTTGTCTAATCTATATGTTGATTAAAGCCACCCATGATTACAGTTGAACCCTTATTGCGTGCATCTCTAATTTCCTGTTTAATGTCTTCCCTTACATCTCCATTACTGTTTGGGGGCCTATAGACAACCCCCACCAACGTTTTCTGCCCTTTGGTGTTTCTTATCTCCATCCAAACAAATTCCACATCATGATTTTCTGAGCCAATATCCTTCCTCACTATTGCATTGATTTCCTCCTTTACTAACAGCGCTACCCCACCCACCCCCTTTCCCTATTTGTCTGTCCTCTCTAAATATTGAATACCTCTGGCTGTTCAGTTCCTATCCTTGGTCACCCTGCAGCCATGTCTCTGTAATTGTAACTATATCATAACTATTTATATCTATTTGCGCTGTTAATTCATCTACCTTATTGCGAATGCTCCGCGCATTAAGATACAATGTCTTTAGACTTGTCCTTTTAACCTTGTTAATCATCCCCCCCACCCTGCCAAGGACATTGGTCCCGGCCCTGCCCCGATGCAACCCATCCTGTTTGTACTGGTCCTACCTTTCTCCGAGTTGGTCCCAGTGTCCCGGGAATCTGAATCCCTCCCCTCTACACCATTTCTTCAGCCACATATTCATCCAATATATCCTGTTATTTCTACTCTCGCTAGCACGTGGTACTGGTAGTAATCCTGAGATTACTACCTTTTGAGGTCCTACTTTTAAATTTATGTCCTAACTCCCTAAAATCAGCTTGTCGGACCTCATCCCTTTTTTTACCTATGTCCTTGGTACCAATATGTACCACAACTACTGGCTGTTCGCCCTCCCACTTCAGAATGCGTGGAGCCTCTCCAAGACATCCTTATAGTACACACCCAACAACGTGTCTGCTCCTTTTGTGTTTTTTATTTCTACCCATATGGCCTCATTTGATGATCCTTCCAAGATATCATCCCTACTCACTGCTATAATTGATTCCTTGGTCAATATTGCATCCCCTTCCTCTTCTATCCTCCTCTCTATCTCATCTGAGTACCCTATAACCAGGAATGTTGATTTGCCAATCCTGCCCTTTTAGCCAAGTCTCGGTCATAGCTATGATATCATACTCCCACCTGCCTATCTGTGCCCTCAGCTCGTCTGTTTTATTCCTCAAGCTCCTTGCATTAAAATATATTCCATTTAGCTTTGCTAAACTCATTTCTTTCTTATTTAGCCTATGTTTCCTCTGCCTTCCAGACTCACTCACTAGCGTTTTAACTTCTAATTCCACCTCAGCTCCTCTCCCCTCTGAACTACTTTTCAGGATCCCATCACCCTGCCAATTTAGTTTAAATCTGCCCCAGCAGCATTAGCAAACTTCCCCGCGAGGATGTTGGTCCCGTTCCTGTTCAGATGTAACTTGTCCAACTTGTACAGGTCCCACCTCCCCCAGAAATGGTCCCAATGCCCCAGGAATCTAAAGCCCTCCTTCCTGCATCCTCTGTCCAGCCATGTATTCAACTGCTCTATCCTTCTGTTCCTATATTCACTACTGTGTGGCACCAGGAGTAATCCGGAGATTATTACCTTTGAAGTCCGGCTTTTCAATTTCCTACCTAACTTCCTAAAGCCTGCTTGCAGGACCTCATTTCTCTTTCTTCCTATGTCATTGGTCCCAACATGGACCACAACCTCTGACTGTTCACCCTCCCCCTTCAGAATGCTCTGCAGCTATCCTGTGACATCCTTGACCCTGCCACCCAGGAGGCAACGTACCATCCTGGAGTCACATCTACGGCCACAGAAATGCCTGTCTACTCTCCTCACTAACGAATCCCCTACCACTATTGCCTTTCCACACTTCTTCCTCCCGCCCTGAGCAGCTGGACTACCCACAGTGCCATGGCCTTGGCTGTGGTTGGCCTCCACAGAGGAACCATCACTCTCACCGCTTTCCAAGGCCAAAAAATGGTTTGCAAGCAATATGCACTTGGGGGATTCCCTCACTACCTGCCTGATCCCCTTCTGTCTGGCGATCGTCCATTCCCTCCCTGCTTGCATTTCTTAAGCTGTGGGGTGACCACGCCCTGAATCATGCTATCCACGAACCTCTCAGCTCCGTGAATGCACCATAGTGCCCCAAAGCTCCAAAGCCCAGAGCTGGAGTTGCACCAGCCGGAGGCATCTCCTGCACACATGGTCATCCAGACCGCCAGGATTGTCTAGGATTTCCCACATAGCGCAGGATGTGCAAATCATGGGACTGATCTCCCCGGACATATCTTAACTAAATAGAATAAGAACCCTTGCTTTTATTTTACCCGTACTCCTACTTGAGTATAGACTAGATGCTAGATCTTCTAGATAAACTAGGTCCTCTCGGTGCTGCTGACAGCCTGTCCCAGGGTTCTGCTCTCACACTTTCCTCTAGATGCTGCTGACTGCCTGTCCCAGGGTCCTGCTCTTGCACTCTCCTCTCTTTATTCTACTGTTGTCCTTGCTATTGTCCTCTGTCCTGTGATGTGCTTTCCTTTTTCATCCTTTTTGTTGAAGCTGCACACTGGAGAAAATGGAGGCAGGGACAATCAGCACAGCACAAGTAACTCTCCTCAAGGCATTTTAATGACTTGGGGCAGACAGGCTGATGGACATTTTATATCCAGTTGTCATAGTCCACGTAGGAACAGTGACATGGAAAGAAATAATATTGATGTTCTGCTGAGGGAAATTGTGGAATTAGGGTCCAAATTAAAACACAATCTCAAGGGTAATAATCTGTGGATTGTTACCTGAACTCCTGCCAATTGACATAGGGTCAAGCAGAATAGGGGAGTAAACATAAATGAAAACAGAAAATGCTGGAAAAACTCAGCAGGTTTGGCAGCATCTGTGGAAGAGAAATAGAGTTAATGTTTTGAGTTCAACCTGACTCTTCTTTGGAACTTAGGTTGAAACATTAACTCTATTTCTCTTTCCATAGACGCTGTTAGACCTGCTGAGCTTTTTCCAGTATTTTTGGTTTTTATTTCAGATTTCCAGCACCTGCATTATTTTGCTTTTATTTTAGAGAATTAAACACATGGTTTAACGAGGGATTTGGGAGGAAGGAGTTTCAATTCATGGGGTTCATGGGGCACTGGCACCAATACTCAGGAAAGAGAGAACTGTTCCATTGGAATGGGTTCCATCTAAACCGGGGTGGGATTAATGTAACTGGGGTTTTGATAGGGCATTAATCTAAAAGGCGGGGGGGTGGGGGTGCAAACAATGTAATGATAAAAGCAAAATATTGCGGATGCTGGAAATCTGAAACAAAAACAAGAATTTCTGGAAAAACTCAGCAGGTCTGACAGCATCTGCAGAGAGGAACACAGTTAATGTTTCGAGCCCTTATGACTCTTCATCAGAACTAAAGAGAAATAGAAATGTGGTGAAATATAAGCTGTTTAAGGGGGGTTGGACAGGTGAAGCTGGATAGAAGGCCAGTGATAGATGGAGGCAAAGGAGAGATTGCCAAAGATGTCATAAACAAAAAGTCAAAGGGGTGTTGACGGTGGTGATATTAGCTAAAGGATATGCTAGTGGTGACATTAACAATGTAATGATTTGGGTAAAGACGAGCAGAGTGGGATAGGCAAGGACAGAGAATCAGCAAATAAGATCCTTGCAAACAATAGCAGTAAAAAAATAAAATTAGTGACCAGAATTTTATGTTTGCCTCACCAGTGGGTTTCTGGCAGTGGAGGGCTGGGGGAGCGTGAGATTGCAGGGACAGGATTCCCTCCAGGTTCCCGCCTGCCCTGACCACACAGCGATTTTACACTGGAGCGGGCAAGGCCCTGGAAGGGAAGCCCACCCTTGCCCCAATTGAGGCCCTTAAGTGGCTAATATATCAACTTTTAGGCTGGCGGGATGATTGAACTTGCGTGTGGGAAACCCAAAAAAGAAGTTACGTCATGGGCGAGAATGGTGGTAGGGGGTGGAGGCCTCCATCAGAAGCCCCCTTCTGAAGCCGGGCGCCCTCTCCTTAAGGTCTGCTGGCCTCTGGACCTCCACCCCAACCCCTCTGCCCTCTCCCCAAGACCCCGATCGCCCCATCGCACTCTTTACCCCTCACAGGCCTTCCCTACCATTCCCCCTCTGGGACCCTTTGAACTTATCTGGGCCTCTGGTGCCCAGACTTAGACTCCAACGTCCCCCTGCATTTCTTCTTCTGTCCACTGTAACACTTGGCCAGCAGCTCTCTAGGGTGGGATTTCCTCCCGAGTGAGGGACGGAAGTTCTGTCTGCAGCCATTAACGCTCATTTGAGCATGAAATGGCTGCGGGGCACTTGGACTCAGCAGGGATGTGTTCCCCGCCGACTCTTTGGATGGCAGGAAGCGAGACCCCGCCATCCAAAAAATTAAGGCCATTGGCTCTTTATCCAAATGCATGAAGCATTCGCAATTAGATGAGCCACTGTCACAATCGAGATAAATGGTTTAGATCTAATTACAGAAACGTGGTGACAAGGGTTGAGAAATAAATATTCCAGGGTACACAACATTATGAAAAGACAGGCAGATTGGAAAAGGAGGAGGGGTGGCCCTGATAGTAAAGGATAACAAGAACATTTGTGAGGAAGGATCTTGCCACAGAAAATCAGGAAGTTGAATCATTATGGATAGAGATTTGAAATAATGAGTCAGGAAACACTGAAGGGAGCAGTTTACAGGCTGCTTAACTGTAGTCATACTATTGGTCAGAGCCTTAAGCAAAAATGTTTGGAGCTTGTAAGAAAGGCAATATAATAATTGTGAGGTCTTTAATCTGCATAAAGCTGGACCAATTAAATTGGCAAAAGTGGTGTAGAAGATGAATTTGTTGAATACTTTTGGGGCAGTTTCCTGAATAATAGTTTGTGGAACCATCTAAGGATAAAGCTATTTTGGATCTAGAGTTATGCAATGAGGCAGGTTTAATTACGAATCCCATAGTAAAAGATCCACTGGGAAAAAGTGATCATAATACAATTGAATTCCACATTAAGTTTTAAAGAGGAATGCTCCAATCTCAAACGAGAATCTTAAACTTAAACATAGCCAATTACGAAGTTGGCTCAAGTGAACTGGGAAAATGGATTCACCTGAAGACAGGAGCAGGAGTGGAGGCAGAAGTGGACCTGGACTACACCTGAAGTCAGGAGCAGGAGTGGAGGCAGAAGTGGACCTGGACTACACCTGAAGACAGGAGCAGGAGTGGAGGCAGAAGTGGACCTGGACTACACCTGAAGTCAGGAGCAGGAGTGGAGGCAGAAATGGACCTGGACTACACCTGAAGACAGGAGCAGGAGTGGAGGCAGAAGTGGACCTGGACTACACCTGAAGTCAGGAGCAGGAGTGGAGGCAGAAGTGGACCTGGACTACACCTGAAGTCAGGAGCAGGAGTGGAGGCAGAAGTGGACCTGGACTACACCTGAAGTCAGGAGCAGGAGTGGAGGCAGAAGTGGACCTGGACTACACCTGAAGACAGGAGCAGGAGTGGAGGCAGCAGCAGACCTGGACTACACCTGAAGACAGGAGCAGGAGTGGAGGCAGAAGTGGACCTTGGCTACAGTTATAGCTGCAGGAGAACGTCGGATTTGAAAAGAAGAAAAAAAAATCAAACCATGACATCACAGGAAAGTCATAAGGTGATTGGTTGGTAAGTATTGCAGCTTAGGGGCTGAGTCTAAACAACTGGGAGTTTAACAAACATTAAAAAATATTAACTATTAATAACAAATAACAATGAATGTCTAGTGAGTCTTAGTTTTTGTTTTTGAGTGAGGTTTATTAACACTAGTAAAGTCATTTAAGTATTAGTGGGTTTTATCAGTATTGGTAGTTTTATTAATAGTAGTAAAGTTCGTTAGTATTACTAAAGCTTTTGTAAGGAGCATATCTTTTTATTTCTGTCGGACTGTTGTAAAGAATATATCTTTTTATTTTCTGTTGGACTGGGGATTAAAATTACAATGGTTTCAGGTTGAAAGACATGTCCACTGGAACAGGATGAGACATATATACAATGTTGCAGCCTTGGAACAGAGTGTGCCATGAAAGACAGGATGGTGCTGGAAAAGAGTCCTGAACCAAGGGAGCTGCCCGACAACAGCATTTAATTGGCTCCTGACCAGGTGACCATGTTTTGTGAAAGAGCAGAGCAGAATAGCTCCTAGTGTGAAAGGAGCAAGACCTAAAACCTCTTTCTCCTGTATGTGGAAGATTCCAGTAATTCCACAATAATAGCTAGCTTTTTTTCTCCTCATATCTTTATAACCTGCTCTCTCTGAAAACCCCTGTCAAGAGGCAAAGGGGAAAATCACTGTTGGAGACATTGAAAGGCAAGTACTCAACCAGTGAACTAAATACTGAAAGTGTTGGCAGACCACCTCATGTCATCAACAAGCACTGAAAGGAATTTGGAAGACATCGATCAAAATCAACCCATCGAATCTTGTACTCCAGAATTGGTGCTATTGAACTGTTTTATCCCACCCTTAAAATCCATGTTTTTGTGTGTCTTTTGTGTGCGTGTATAAGGATTTAACAAAGGGGTAGAGTTTAATTTATAGTGCTAGAAATTAGCAGTTCATATTTCTTTCTTTTGTCACTGGTTAATGACAGTTTGTTCAATTAACAGTTGTTTACTTATTAAGTTTCCAAACCTGGTGCTCGTATTCTGCTAATCGAAATTAAACCGTTAGGTAGAATTGGGGCAATCTGGTGGTTTGATCAAACATTTTCACTTTTGTCATGGCTCAGGGAACAGTGGGGCTGATATTACAGCGCACTATCCCCAATGAGTCGTGACACTTTATTAGTATTGGTAAGGTTTACTACCAGTTATGAGTTTTATTAGCAGTAAGAAGGTTACTAGTTAATAAATAGAGAAATGGCAGGGCTGCTCCAACCTTGAGAGTGGGAACTCCAGGAGCCTTCCAGTGTCCTAGTTAGCCATTTGTGCATGAAGTGTCCTCAGTTGCAACAACTTGAGCTCCGGGTTTTGGGGCTTGAGCAGCAGCTGCCATCTCTGCATCGCACCCATGAGGTTGTGAGCTTTGTGGATAGCTTATTTATAGACGTGGTCACCCTACAACTTAAGAGTATGCAAGGAAAGAAGGGATGGGTGACCACCAGACTGTCAAAATGAACAGGCAGGTAGTACAGGAGTCCCCCTAGTGCATCCCACTCTGCACAAGTATTCAGTTCTAAATACTGATGAGAGTGATGGTTCATCTGGGGAGTGCTACCAAGTCCCCTGGACATAACATAAGATATAGGAACAGGAGTAGACCATTTGGCTCCTCGAGCCTGCTCCGCCATTCAATAAGATCATGGCTGATGATCTTGTGTTTCGATTTCCACGTTCCCATCTAACCCCGATAACCTTTGATTCCCTTGCCTAACAAGAATCTACCTACCTCTGCCTTAAAAATATTCAATGACCCCGCCTCCACCACCTTCTGAGGCAGAGAATTCCAAAGTCACACAACCCTCTGAGAGAAAAAGTTTCTCCTCGTCTCTGCCCTAAAAGGGCGACCCCTAATTTTAAAGCAGTGCCCCCTAGTTCTAGACTCACCCACAAGAGGAAGCATCCTTTCCACGTCCACCTTTTCAAGGCTGCTCAGGATCTTGTATACTTCAATCAAATCACCCCTCACTCTTCTAACTTCCAGTGGAAACAAGCCCAGTCTGTCCAACCTTTCCTCATAAGACAGCCCACTCATTCCAGGTATCAATCTACTAAACCTCCTTTGAACTGCCTCTAATGCATTTACATCCTTCCTTAAGTAAGGAGACCAAAACTGCACACTGTATTCGAGGTGCAGTCTCGCCAATGCCCTGCATAACTGAAGCTTAACTCCGTTGCTTATACGTTCAATCCCTGATGGCCTGCAACCTAGGGTCTTAAAAGTAGTGCCTCAGAGTTAGTGGATCAAATGGGTTGTAATCTTCCAAAATCCCCTAGATTCTGGAAAGGTCCCAATGGATTGGAAAGCCACAAACCTAACACCTCTATTCAAGAAGGGAGTATTTTGCCAGTTAGCCGAACATCTATCATTGGGAAAATGCTGGGATCCATTATTAAGAAAGTAGTAGTAGGATTTTTAGAAAACCTGTTATGGTCCTGGACCAGACCCCCAAGCCTTTGGTAAGATCTGGTTAGGGACCAATAACCTATTGTTTAAAGTAGACAAAGTTTGAGATTCAAGACACTTGCTAAGAGAATAAAGCCACAAGATTCCACGGTTTTGAACAAACAATAAACTTTACTATACATGGTCAGAAAGATAAAACAAATTGCAATATCTGTCTTATAATCTTTAATATGAGGTACATGTGAATTAACAGCAAACTGTGGTTGAAAGCACCACACTGCACAATAAATGGCAGATGCGACCAAGATAGATTCCACGGATCCCACCCAGACTTCCGTAAACACTGTGAGTCAACCAATCACATTGAAACTGTCTCTCTCTCTCATGAGGGATTCCAGCCTTCACCTTCGAAGATCTCGCCTTGGAATTCTCTGCAAGAGTCGCTCCAACTTGGACTGCTTCAATGATGGCATACCTCCCAGGGTTTCAATCTTGTCTCCTGAGATTATGTCTTAGATTCCCGGGTATTCACTCAGGCACGAACTCACAAGCGCAACTTCAGCTCTTCAGCCATGCTGAGCAGAATACTACTGCTCCAAATGGGTATCTTCACCCCCACAGCACAGAGTCACCAGCCTTCTGCCTCCTTCGATCACCAGGGCCTCTCCTGAGGCCTTACCATTGAAATACGCTGACTGCAGACCTTTTTCTGCTTGGAGCCTCTTTCTATGCTCCTATTTCCTCTTAACTGGCTCCTCTCCCTGTCCCTTGCCTGGGACGCTTCCCGATTATGGCATTCCGTTCCCAGTCACATGACTGGGGTTTTTGTGCCTTTTTTCCTCTATTTTTGCAGGCACACCGTTGTCAGAATGACCAAGCCCTTTAACTGCCAGGTTCCGCATGCACTGACTGCTCCTGGCCTGTGCATGCGCTAAACTCCTGAGGCCTGTCAGGACTTGGAGTTCCTGCCCCCTGCTCCAGAAGAAAGTAAGTTGGCTCTCATTACAAATGGTAAAACAATCAAGCAGAGTTAACATGGTTTTAAGAAAGGCAAATTGTGTTTGACAAATTTACAAGAATTCTTTTGTGATGTAAGTAGTAGGGTAGATAAAGGGGAGCAAGTACATGTAGTATGCCTGGATTTCAAAAAGGTTCTTGATATGGTGTTACACAAAAGATTTATATGCTAGATAAGGGCTCATAAAGTTGGGGGTAATATATTGGCATGATGGAGGATTGGTTAGTGAGCAGGAATCAAAGAGTAGGGATAATTGGAGCATTTTAAAGTTGGCAGGCTCTAAGTAGTCGAGTGTCACAAGGATCAATGCTGGGGCCACAGCTATTTACAATCAATATTAATGATCTAGATGAAGAGGCAGAGAGTAATGTATCTAAGTTTGCTGGCAATACAAAGCTAAGTAGAAAGGTAAGCTGTGAGGAGGATGCAGAGAGCCTGCAAAGAGTTAGTGACAGCTTAGTGATGGCAGATGGAGTATAATGTGAGGAAGTGTAGGCGGTAAGAATAGAAAAGCAGAATATTTTTTTAAAAGATGTGAAACTTGTAAATGTTGATGTACAGAGGGGCTTGGGTGTATTTATATGAGGAACACAGAAAGTTAGCGTGCAGGTGCAGCAAGGTCCAGGACAAAGCAGCCCACTCAATCGGCACCCCATCCACCACTTCCTTCCGCCACTGATGCACAGTGGCAGCAGTGTACTGTGGCGACTCACCAAGGCTGATTCAGCAGCACCTTCTGAGGATGAGTAACTGTTGCCTATACTCTGGAGTTTAGAAGAACAAGAGGTGATCTCATTGAAACCTGCAAGATCCTGAAGGGCACGATGGAATAGATACTGAGAGGATGTTTCCCCTGACTGGGGAACCTAAACACAGGGACACAGTCTCAGGATAAGTGGCTGATCATTTAGGAATGAGGAGAAATTTGCTCACTCAAAGATTTTGTGAACCTTTGGAATTGTCTACCCCAAGGGTTGTGAATACTCCATCATTAAATATATGCAAGACTGAGCTAGACAGATTTTTGGAGTCTCAGGGACTCGAAGTATATGGGGAGTGTGCAGGAAAATGGAGCTGTAGCTCAAGATCAACCATGATTGTATTGTATGGTGGAGCAGGCTGGATGGGACGTATAGTCTGCTGCTGCTCTTATATCTTATGTTCTTATGTGATGACCTTGTATTCTGCTATTGAGATGCAGTGGTTTATAACCTGTCAATATCCATTCAAGGCTACAGGGTTCAATTGCTGTGCTCTCCTGAGGTCAGTTAGAGACTACTGTATATACTCAAGTCATTGTCGATCTTCTGTAAAGTCAACCTCTGATTTTTAGCCAAAAAATCCTTAATTATTCATCTAACTTGTGTAAAGGTGACCCCAGACTTTCCAAGGACATCCACCCTCTGAATCAGCTCACTGCCACACTCTGTGCTTAGAGTAACACTGCAGAGACCAGGATTTGAAGCAGGAGTTTTCTGATCTTTCTGAATTGATGCTAGATCCTAGAGTGCAGTTTGCCCACTGAGATATCAGAGAATTTTAGTTAAATTTTAATTTCTTGTTGAAATGATGGAGGTAAGATTGGAGCCAACTACAGAGTCGATGTGTACAGTGTGAGCTGTGAGTGTATTAAACTTTCCCAGAAATGAAACGAAGCTCACGAAACTGTCATGAACAGTCCGATGGCCTCATAGGGAAAGAAAAGGGATAATAAAAACTTACCATTTTGGGCTTCTTTCTTCTCCAATCTATTTCCTTGTGCTATGATCCCAGCTGATGTTGCTACTGGACAAGTCAGATCCCAGCTTGGTAGATCCTAACTTTTATTTTTTGTTTAGAAACGTGGAGAGTGGCTACTGAACAGAGTCACAGGAGTCAGCTGATGACAATTTAACAAAGAATAAAACATTTATTAATCAAGAAAAGATGAACTATATTTCAATACTCCTTCACCCACACCTATAGCTTTACAGATATATGCAGATTTGTAAGGATAACACAAGTTACAAAACCTATCTTATACTCTCACGTTCATAGTGAGTATACAGTCCATGTAAACCAATAGGTGACCTATGGTCAGGCACACCACATTCATAAACTAAGTGACAGCTGCGATCCCAAGCAGTTGCGATGCATCTCTCATCAACTCCCCCCAGACGCTTGTCACACCGTGAGCCAACGGGCCTCACTGAACTCCATCTTTCACACGAGGATTTCCAATCTCCGTTCTCGAGGAACCCGTTTCGGAATCTTCTTCCAAACGACACTTTCTCTCAGACCCTCCCACAAATGTCCACCTCCAGGGTTTCGAACTCTCTTTCCGATGTTCCTCTCCCCTGCATCGCCATGTGCATTCAGGCTTTGCCTTCCACACACTCACTCACTCACACTCACTCACTCTCTCTCTCTCTCTCTCTCCCTCCCTCTTTCTCTCCCTCCGTCTTTCTCTCCCTCCCTCTTTCTCTCTCTCCCTCTTTCTCTCTCTCTCTCTCCCCTCTCTCTCTCACTCACACTGGACTATGCCAACAGAACACCATTCACATGCCCATAGTAAGGAGTCACCAACTTTTGGCTGTCTCCTCGAATCTTCTGGCTTCTCGCCAGCCATTTTGCTTTAAGTCTGCATCCTACAGCTTTCTCCCTTTAAGCTTGGGGACTTCCTCTGCTCCTCACTCCTGACTTCACTTAACAGGACCTTTTCTAGATTCCTGTTCTTTTCCTTTGACTAGAAGATCTCCTTGGGACCCTTGCTTTCTGTTCCACCCCTTGGCTTTGGGACCTTACGGTTCCTTTGGGAAATCTGCTCTCTGCAGGGTCCAGCTTCTCCTGGCTTCTGGTTTCAACTGAACTCAAAAACTGGTCTAAAATCAAAAAACTATTGCGGATGCTGGAAATCCAAAACAAAAACAGAATTACCTGGAAAAACTCAGCAGGTCTGGCAGCATTGGCGGAGAAGAAAAGAGTTGACGTTTCGAGTCCTCATGACCCTTCAGCAGAACTGAGTATAGTTAGGAGAGGGGTGAAATAAAAGCTGGTTTAAGGTGGGGGGGAGGAGAGAAGTTGAGTTGGGGGATGGTTGTAGGGACAAGCAAGCAGTGATAGCAAGAAAGACCCAAACCTCCCTGTCGCTTGCCATTTTAACACTCCACCCTGCTCTCTTGCCCATATGTCTGTCCTTGGCTTGCTGCATTGTTCCAGTGAAGCCCAACGCAAACTGGAGGAACAGCACCTCATCTTCCGACTAGGCACTTCACAGCCTTCCGGGCTGAATACTGAATTCAACAACTTTAGATCTTAAACTCCCTCCCCCCATCCCCACCCCGTTTCTTCCCCCTCCCTTTTGTTTTTTTCAATAATTTATATAGATTTTTCTTTTCCCACCTATTTCCATTATTTTTAAATCTACAACTATAATACCCTGTCAGTCTTTCCACCCCACCCCCACTAGAGCTGTACCTTGAGTGTCCTGCCTTCCATTCTTAATTAGCACATTTTCTTAGATAATATCACCACCTTCAACACCTCTTTGATCCTTTGTCTGTGACATCTTTTGATTATCTGCTCCTATCACTGCTTGCTTGTCCCTATAACCACCCTCCCCTCAACCTCTCTCTCTCTCTCTCTCTCTCTCCCCCCCACCTTAAACCAACTTATATTTCACCCCTCTCCTAACTATACTCAGTTCTGCTGAAGGGTCATGAGGACTCGAAACGTCAACTCTTTTCTTCTCCGCCGATGCTGCCAGACCTGCTGAGTTTTTCCAGGTAATTCTGTTTTTGTTTTCAAAAACTGGTCTTCTGTTCTCTCTGTGTCTGTGGGCCCCTTGTTGCTAGGAAACGGACCAGCTTTTCTACTTCAAGAGTCATAAAACCTCATTAAAAATGCAGGTATACACATAGACCCACAGACTTGCAGGCATCAGTTTAAAATGAAACTAAAACTTCCCCCCTTAACACCAATACAGAAACACAAATGAAACTTAAAAAGCTAAAACTCATTCTTAACACCCACAAATATAAATAGCTTACTTAAATTATCTCTAGTTCCTAACACTTGTGAGACACAAGCTTCAGAAACTGAGAGACTGAAAACCCAGCATAGTTCTCTGCTGGCAGTGTGACCCACGAGCGTTGGGAATTGAAAATCAGCCTGCTGAAAATCATTGCCTGTGTAAAAGTCAATTCCTTAACTTCTTGCCTAAAAATGTCTCAGAAAGCACAGAACCACAGAATTTTAACAGCACAGAAGGAAGCCATTCAGCCCATCATGTCTGCACCAGCTCTCTGAATGAGCAATTGACCTAGTGCCATCCTCTTGGTTTATCCCTGTAACCCTGTGTATTATTCCTTTATAGTTAATAGTCTAAATCCCTTTTGTATGCTTCAATTGAACCTGCCTCCACCACATTCGCAGGCATAACATTCCAAATCCTAACCACCCTCTGCATGCAAAAGTTCTTTCTCACGTTGCTTTTGCTTCTTTTGCTAATTTCTTTTTAACTCTGTGCTCCCTTTCGATCCGTTCATGAACGAGAACAGTTTCTCCGTATCTGCTCTGTACAAACCCCTCATGATTTTGAATACCTCTATCAGATCTCCTGTCAGCCTTCTCTTCTCCAAGGAAAATAGTCCCTGACTTTTCCAGCCTATTGCCTTTTGCACAAGTATATTTGGTAATTATACAGATTTTGGAGGCAGTTACAGGTTGGAACAAACCAGCAGGACTGATCTGCGGGTAATGGAATTTTTTTATGTGACTTTGTGAAGCCTGAAGTGTGATGTGCATGCTCAAACCTGCAGAATCTCCTGCATAAGATGATTACTTTGTTCCAGATTTTCTTCACCCTCGTGCCCCATGCACCCCTGTTGTTATTTCTGGCTGCAAATTTATCAAAATTGACTCAAATGCTTTGATTTTTCTTTAACTAGGAAGAAGGAATGGATCTCATGAACAGAGAGACAGCCCATGAGAGGTAAGATCCGAGCAATGTTTATTCAGAATTAAAGTCAGAATCTTTGGTGCAACTAGTCAGTTTGCAACAGTATTTCTGAATATTCTAGCTAATCTCTATTTTCCAAAAGATTTTACTTACTTTGAGCAGTTGTGACATAAGAGGAAAGTGATTTACAAATGTCACCTATTGCTCAGTATTGAGAATTTGTACTCTGGTTTAGTTTGCTCTTGCCCTGTTTTATATTTTCAAACTGCTGTAGAATCTGTCTCTGGCTATTGCTGTCTCTTGACACCAATTAATTGCCTGGACTTTCCGTGTTAATTCTGAGTTTTTTTATAAACAGGGGTGTACAGGCAGCAATGCAGATGAGTGTTTCATGGGAAGAGAGCTTGAACCTGGTGAGTGATCAATGTACATGGAGAGAAATGTCCTTATTTTATTCAACTCTTACAGATGGTTCTAACCACAACTATTTCCAGTTCTCTGATGGAGTGATATGCTCCTTGAAAATGCTATCCATTTGTATACACTTTGAGTAACACTTTATTTCTTGATTGTTTCTCTTCGGTGTCTACTAGTTGTCAAAGGCTGTAAAATCTCCAGATGTGATCAGATACGGGAAAAAAAACTTAAAGCATTTCTTACTTCAATCCTTGAATCATGGAATTACAGAATCTTTACAGCGCAGAAGGAGGCCATTCAGCCCATCGAATCTGCACTGCCCCTCCGAAAGAGCATCTACCGAGTCCCACTACCCTGCCTTATCCCCTTGAGATGGCAATCCAAATCCCCTTTTGAATACCTCGGTCGAACCTGCCTCCACCACCTTCTCAGGAATTTTGTTCCAGACTCCAACCACCCTCTGGGTGAAAACATTTTTCCTCACATCACTTTTACACCTTTCGTCAATTATTTTGAATCTGTGACCTCTAGTTCTGGATGTACCCTTTGAGTGGAAACAGTTTCTCACTATTTACCCTGTCCATACCCCTCAGGATCTTGAATACCCCTCTATCAAGTATCCTCTCAGCCTTTTTTCCAAGGAAAATAGTCCCAACCTCTCCAATCTATCCTCATAGCTACAGTTCTTTTAACCCTGGAATCATTCTTGTGAATCTCCTCTGTGCTCTCTCCAATGTCTTCACATCCTTCCTCAAGTATGGGTTATAAATAATAAATTGACGAATAAATCCAGACCACTTGATTTCATTATAGACACAGCTTTATGAGCAGTGTCAGATGAAAGTGGCTCTCAAACTCCAAACGAATGTAAACCAAGCAGATGTACAACCTAAAACAGAGGTACAGTGTGCAATCTGTCAGTGAAGAAACTAACTATACTTGTGTGCCTCACTGAGGTGATAATATAACTGTACTCAGTTGCCTGTATGTCTCAGTGAGGCGAGAGTTGCAACACCACCTACATTCACCCTGCAGCCTGTTTAAAATGATAAATTTGCTATATTCTCTTTAAGCTGCTTGTGAGAGGGCTGTGTAATGGATAGAACGTCAGTACAATAAGTGCTCTTACTGCATTATATTGTATTATAGGGAGTACGTATGTGCTGCAGTCTAATTATTACTGTATCATCCAAGTAGAATATTGAGCTCCGTTCAAGACTGCGCTTTGCTAGAGTAATTGAGAATGTGTGTTGTTCTGTTCACCCAGAGTGATAATGACCTGGATAAATCTGCTTCGCCAAAGCGCATTGACTTCATTCCAGTGTCACCAGCTCCTTCACCAACCAGAGGGATCGGGAAGGTAGGAGCCTTACACAAAGTAACCTGTCCTGATTAGTAAGAGAAAGCATCATCATTTGTAAACACTTTTTGCAAAGAGTGAACCCAGCTTATCTAATGGGGAGTCATCGTGAAGAAACCAAATCAAGCCTGAGTTGACCTAATGTCACCTGGGTAATACTGACCTCAACGTTTCCACCATTTGCATCCCAGTTATTGGGCAGGAGTCGGGGTTTGGGGGGGGGAGTTGGGGCGACGGGATGGGTGGAGGTCAGGACGTCGAGGTGCGAGGTGATGGGGTGGAAGGGGAAAACAGGGTGGTGGGGTGGGAGGGGCGACGAGGGCTGGGGGGAAGTCGGGGCGACGGGGGTTGGGGGGGAAGCAGGGGCGACGGGGGTTGGAGGAAGCCAGGGCGACGGGGGTTGGGGGGGAGTCGGGGCGACGAGGGTTGTAGGGGAGGCCAGGACGACGGGAGTCGGGGCGACGGGGGTTGGGGGAGGAAGACGAGGGTTGAGGGGAAGCTGGGGTTGGGGGGAAGTGGGGGCGACGGGGGCTGGGGGGGAAGCCGGGGCGACGGGGGTTGGGGGGAAGCCGACGTGAGGTGCAAATGGGGGAATCAGGGTCACAAGTTTTAGGGGAGTGTTAGGTCGGGTTTTGGGGGAATTGGGATGATGGGTTTCGGGGTGAAGGTCCCAGCATTGTGCCACATTCTCAATTTGCGAAGATGAGACCTGATTGTCCAAACCCACACAAGCTCCCTGTGCACATCTCCATTACTGCTGATTTAGTGAGGGGAGGCGGCCAGACTCGTGAGGGAGGCAGCCAGACTCGTGAGGCGAGCGGGCAGACTCGTGAGGGAGGCGGGCAGACTCGTGAGGGAGGCGGCCAGACTCGTGAGGCGAGCGGGCAGACTTGTGAGGGAGGCGGGCAGACTCGTGAGGGAGGCGGGCAGACTCGTGAGGGAGGCGGGCAGACTCGTGAGGCGAGCGGGCAGACTCGTGAGGGAGGCGGGCAGACTCGTGAGGGAGGCGGGCAGTCTCGTGAGGGAGGCGGGCAGACTCGTGAGGGAGGCGGGCAGACTCGTGAGGGAGGCGGGCAGACTAGTGAGGGAGGCGGGCAGACTAGTGAGGGAGGCGGGCAGACTAGTGAGGGAGGCGGGCAGACTCGTGAGGGAGGCGGGCAGACTCGTGAGGGAGGCGGGCAGACTCGTGAGGGAGGCGGGCAGACTCGTGAGGGAGGCGGGCAGACTCGTGAGGGAGGCGGGCAGATTAGTGCTGTGAGCCATTGACATCCTGAGCTGGAGTGAGCCTTCTCAAGCTCCTTTCAGCTAATCAGGATGACCTGTGGTAGTTTCTCTCCATTGTTGCTAACAATAGCTCCTCTCAGCCAGTTTCCCTCAGGATTTGTTTAGTGGCCCCATTTCACTAACAGGCATGACAGTGGATAGACAATGGCTAATATTTAAGGAGTAAATGTATGCATTGCAACAGTTAGGCATTCCCTTCTGGCACAAAAACACAATAAGAAAAGCAGCCCAACCATGGTGAACAAAAGAAATTAAGGACAATATTAGATCCAAAGAGGAATCATATAAAGTTGTTGGAAAAAGTAGCAAGCCTGAGGATTGGGAGCAGTTTAGAATTCAGCAAAGGAGGACCAAGAGATTGATTAAGAGGGGAAAAATAGAGTATAAGAGTAAACTTGCAAGGAACATAAAAGCAGACTGTAAAAGCTTCTATAAATATGTAAAGATATATAAAAAGATTAGTGAAGACGAATGTAGGACCATTACAGTCTGAAACAGGCGAATTTATAATCGAGAACAAGGATATGGCAGAGCAATTAAACAACTACTTTAGTTCTGTCTTCATGGAGGAAGACACAAATAACTTCCCTGAAATGCTAGGAAACCAAGTGTCGAGTGAGAAGGAGAAATTGAAGGAAATTAGTACCACTAAAACAATAGTGCCAGAGAAATTAATGGGATTGAAAGCCGATAAATCACCAGGGCCCGATAATCTACATCCCAGGGTACTAAAGGAGGTGGCCATGGAAATCGTGGATGTGTTGGTTGTCATCTTCCAAAATTCAGTAGATTCTGGAACGGTCCTGGCAAATTAACCTCATTATTTAAAAAAGGAGGGAGGGAGAAAACAGGGAATTACAGACTGATTAGCCTAACATCAGTAGTAGGTAAAATGCTAGAGTTTATTATAAAGGATGTGATAACAGGACACTTAGAAAATATCAATGGGATTAGACAAAGTCAACATGGATTTATGAAAGGGAAATCATGTTTGACAAACCTGCTGGAGTTCTATGAGGATGTAACTGGCAAAATAGATAAGGGAGAACCAGTGGATGTGGTGTATTTGGATTTTCACAAAGCTTTTGATATAGTCCCACGTAAGAGGTTAGTGTGTAAAATTAAAGCACGTTGGATTGAGGGTAATATATTGGCATAGATTGAGAATTGGTTAGCAAACAGGAAATAGAGAGTAGCAATAAATGGGTCTTTTTCAGAGTGGCAGGTGGTGACTAGTGGGGTACCTCAGGGATCAGTGCTTGGGTCCCAGCTATTCACAATATATATCAATGATTTGGATGAGGGAACCAAATGTAATATTTCCAAGTTTGCTGACAACACAAAACCTGCTGGGAATGTGAGTGATGAGGAGGGTGTTAAGAGGCTTCAAGGCGATTTAGACAGGTTGAGTGAGTGGGCAGATACATGGTAGATACAATATAATGTGGATAAGTGTGAAGTTATCCACTTTGGCAGGAAAGCAGAATGGCAGAGTATTATTTAAATGATAGATTGGGAAATGTGGATGTACAAAGGGACCTGGGTGTCCTTGTACACCAATCGCTGAAAGGAAGCATGCAGGTGCAGCAAGCAGTTAAGAAGGCAAATAATATTTTGGCCTTCATTGTGAGAGGACTTGAGTACAGGAACAAGGATGTCTTACTGCAGCTGTACAGGGCCTTCGTGAGACCACACCTGGAGTATTGTGTGCAGTTTTGGTCTCCTTACCTAAGAAAGGATATACTTGCTACAGAGGGAGTGGAGCGAAGGTTCACCAGACTGATTTCTGGGATGGCAGGATTGTCGTATGAGGAGTGATTGGGCCGACTAGGCCTGTATTCACTGGCATTTAGAAGAATGAGATGGGATCTCATTAAAACATATAAAATTCTGACAGAGCTAAACAGACTGGATGCAGGGATGATGTTTCCTCTGGCTGGGGGGGGTCTGGAGCAAGGGGTCACAATCTCAGGATATGGGGTAGATCATTTAGGACTGAGGTGAGGAGAAACTTCCTCACTCAGGGGGTGGTGAACCTGTGGAATTCTCTACCACAAATAGCTGTGGAGGCCAAGCCACTGAATATATTTAAGAAGGAAGTAGATAGATTTCTGGACTCAGGTGTCAAGAGATACCGGGAGAGAGCAGGGGTACGGCGTTGAGATAGAGGATCAGCCATGATCATATTGAATGGCGGAGCAGGCTTGAAGAGCTGAATGACCTGCTCCTGCTCCTATTTTCTATGTTTCCATGTTTTTAAGAGTAGCAACTCTGCTCGGGTTGACGTCAGAAATTGTGTACAGACCACACTACGTAACATGTTGCATCTCCATGTTGTCACAGACTTGACATTAACCAAATAGAGATATAATTTCACACATTATGGAATGTGCTTACCCAGCAATATGTACATCCCTGGTGCCTGCATCAGTCTGGCATCAAGCACCTGAAATAATATTGGACACATCAAACTACCAATGATGGTTATGGTCTGGGACATTACCAGAGAGAACTCATTTAGCTAGTAGATTATTTTGTTTGGCAGAAAAATATTGGGTGAAGTATGATTTTTAAATAACAGTTTTATTTCGATAGCCCTTTTGAAGACCCAAAGCACTTGATCTTTCAGTCCACTCACTGTTGTAATGTAAGAAACACTGAAGCCGGTTTGCATACAGCAAGTTCCCACAAATAACAATGATAATGACCAGATAATCTATTTCAGTGATATTGAATGAGGGATAAATATTGACCAGGACACTGAGGAGAATTCTCCTACTCTTCCAGTCGTGCCATGGGATCTTTTATGACCAGCTGATGGTAGATGTCTCAGCTGAAAGATGGCTCCTCTGACAGTGTTGTATTCATAGACTCACAGACGTTTACAGCACAGAAGGAGGCCATTCGGCCCAGCATGCCTGTGCCGGTCAACAAAGATCTGACTACATTAATCCCATTTTCCAGGGCCTGGCCCATCGCTCTGGAGGCTATGGCAACGCAAGTGAATATCTAAACACTTCTTAAATGTTACAAGAATTTCTGACTCAACCATCCTTTCAGGCAGTGGGTTCCAGACTCCCAGCACCCTCTGGGTGAAAAAATTTCTCCTTCATTTCCCTCTTAGTCTTCTACCTCTTACCTAAATCTATGCCCCCTGGTTATTGACCCCTCTATTAATGGAAAAAGTGCCCTCCTATCCACCCTATCTATGCCCCTCATAATCTTACACATCTCTATCAGGCCCTCTCTCAACCTTTGTTGCTCCAAGGTAGACCACCCCAGCCTATCCAATCTTTCCTCATCACTCAGACCCTCCAACCCAGGCAGCATCCTGGTAAATCTCCTCTGCACCCTCTCCAATGCAATCACATCCTTCCTGTAATGTGGTGACCAGAACTGCACGCAGTATTCCAGTTGTGGCTTAACCAGCATTTTATACAATTCCAGCATAACCTCCCTGCTTTTGTATTCTATACCTCAGCTAATAAAGGCAAGTATCCCATATGCCTTCTTAACCACCTTATCTACCTGCCCTGCTACCTTCAGGGATCTGTGGATATGCACACCAAGGTCCTTCTGATCTTCAGTACTTTCCAGGGTTCTACCATTCATAGTGTAAACCCTTGCCTTGTTAGCCCTCCCCAAGTGCATTACCTCATACTTTTCCGGGTTGAATTCCATTTGCCACTGCTCTGCCCACCTGACCAGTCCATTGATATCCTCCTGCAGTTTATGGCTATCCTCCTTTCTATTTACCATCCTACCAATTTTCATGTCATCCGTGAACTTCTTGTTCACGCCCCCTACATTTAAGTCCAAATCATTTATGTACACCACAAACAGTAAGGGCCCCAGCACAGAGACCTGTGGAACCCCACTGGAAACAGACTTCCAGTCACAGAAACATCCCTCTACCATCACCCTCTGCTTCCTGCCTCTCAGCCAATTTTAGATCCAACGTGCCACTTTGCCTTGGGCCCCATGGGCCCTTACTTTCTTGACTAGTCTGCCATGAGGGACCTTATCGAAAACCTTGCTAAAGTCCATGTAGACCACATCAAATGTATTACTCCCATCAGCACTCCTGGTTACCTCCTCAAAGATTTCGATCAAATTTGTCAAACACGACCTTCCCTTAACAAATGCTGACTATCCCTGATTAATCCGTGTCTCTCCAAGTGCAGATATATTCTGTCCCTCAGAATTCTTTCGAGTAACTTGCCCACCACCGAGGTTAGCCTGACTGTCCTGTAATTTCCTGGTCTATCCCTTCCTCCCTTGTTTAATAATGGGTCAATGTTCGTAGTCCTCCAGTCCTCTGGCAACTCACCTGTGGTCAGAGAGATTTGAAAATTACTGCCAGGGCCCCTAATATCCCTTCCCTTGCCTCCCTCAACAGCCTGGGATACATCTCATCCGGGCCTGCGGATTTATCCGTTTTTAAGGCCGCTAAACCCGCTAGTACCTCCTCTCTCTGTTAATTTCCTCTAATATTTCACAGTCTGATGTCTATACCTGCGTCATCCTTTTCCATTGTGAAGACTGACGCAAAATATTAATTGGGGACTGTACCCACATCTTCCGGATCCACGCACCCATTACCTCTATGGTAATCGGCCCCACTCTTTCCCTATTTATTCTCTTTATATATTTCAAAAACCCCTTTGGGTTTTCCTTTATTCTACCCACCAATGCTTTCTCATGCGCTCTCTTAGCTTTCCTAATTTCCTTTTTAAATTCCCCCCTGCACTTTTTATACTCCTCTAGGGACTCTGCCAGATTGAGCCCTCAGTATCTGCTATAAACTTCTCTTTTTCCTTAATCCTAACTTTTATGTCCCTTGTCATCCAGGGTCGTCTGGACTTGGTCCTCCCCTTTGTCTTTGCAGGAACATATTTGCCCTATACTCTTGCTGCTTCCTCCTTGAATGCCTCCCACTGCTCTGACACGTTTTCACAGAATCACACACTGCAGAAGAGGCCCTTTGGCCCATCGAGTATGCACTGACACATGAGTAACACCTGACCTACCTACCTAATCCCACTTACCAGCACTTGGCCCATAGCCTTGAATGTTATGACGTGCCAAGTGCTCATCCAGGTACTTTTTAAAGGATGTGAGGCAACCCGCCTCCACCACCCTCCCAGGCAACACATTCCAGACTGTCACCACCCTCTGGGTAAAAATGTTTTTCCTCACATCCCCTTAAACTTCCTGCCCCTCACCTTGAACTTGTGTTCCCTCGTGACTGACCCTTGAACTGAGGGGAACAGCTGCTCCCTATCCACCCTGTCCATGCCCCTCATAATCTTGTACACCTCGATCAGGTCGCCCCTCAGTCTTCTCTGCTCCAACGAAAACAACCCAAGTCTATCCAGCCTCTCTTCATAACTTAAATGTTTCATCCCAGGCAACATCCTGGTGAATCTCCTCTGCACCCCCTCCAGTGCAATCGCATCCTTCCTCTAATGTGGCGACCAGAACTGCACACAGTGCTCCAGCTGTGGCCTCACCAAGGCCCTATACAACTCCAACATGACCCCCCTACTTTTGTAATCTATGCCTCGATTGATAAAGGAAAGTGTCCCATATGCCTTTTTCACCACCCTACTAACGTGCCCCTCCGCCTTCAGAGATCTATGGACACACACGCCAAGGCCCCTTTGTCCCTCAGAACTTCCTAGTGTCATGCCATTCATTGAATACTTCCTTGTCAAATTACTCCTTCCAAAGTGTATCACCTCACACTTTTCAGGGTTAAATTCCATCTGCCACTTATCTGCCCATTTAACCATCTCATCTATATCTTTCTGTATCCCAAGACACTCAACCTCACTGTTAACCACACGGCCAATCTTTGTCATCCACAACTTACTAATCCTACCCCCCCGCCCCCCCCCCCCCCCCCCACATAGTCATCTATGTCGTTTATATAAATGACGAATAATAGGGGACCCAGCACAGATCCCTGTGGAACGCCATTGGACACTGGCTTCCAGCCACTAAAGCATCCTTCTGACATCACCCTCTGTCTCCTACAACTAAGCCAATTTTGAATCCACCTTCTCAAATTACCCTGTATCCCATGTGCCTTTGCCTTCTTTATAAGTCTCCCATGTGGGACCTTGTCAAAGGCTTTGCTGAAATCCATATAAACTACATCAACTGCACTACCCTCATCTACACACCTAGTCACCTCCTCAAAAAATTCAATCAAATTTGTTAGGCATGACCTCCCTCTGACAAAGCCATGCTGACTATCCTTGATCAAACCTGGCCTCTCCAAGTGGAGATAGATTCTCTCCTTCAGAATTTTCTCCAATAGTTTCCCTACTACTGACGTGAGACTCACTGGCCTGTAGTTCCCTGGCTTCTCTCTACAACCCTTCTTAAATAGTGGAACCACATTTGCTGTTCTCCAGTCCTCTGGCACCTCCCCCGTGGCCAGAGAGGAATTAAAAATTTGGGTCAGGGCCCCTGCGATCTCCTCTCTTTCCTCCCTCAGCAGTCTGGGACACAAATCATCTGGACCTGAAGATTTGTCCACTTTTAAGCCTACTAACACCTCCAATACCTTGTCACTCCTTATATCAATTTGCTTAAGAACCTCGCAGTCCCTCTCCCCAAGTTCCATACCTTCAACCTCATTCTTTTAGGTGAAGACGGATGTTTTATGTGCAAGTAACTGCCCCAGTCCACTTGGGCCAAATCGTATCTCATCCTAGTAAAATTAGCCTTTCCCCAGTTGAGAACTTTTGTTCCTGGCCCAACCTTATCCTTTTCCCTAACGATCCCAAATCTAACTGAGTTATGGTCACTATCTCCAAAATGCTCCCCTGCTGATACACTTTCCACTTGTCGGGGCTCATACCTGAATATTAGGTCCAGAGCTGCCTCCTCCCTTGCTGGGCTTTTTACATACAGGCTAAAAAAAGATTCTCTTGGAAGCAAGTTAAGAATTTTGCCTGCACCCTAGCTTGCACACTAAAACTATCCCAGTTAATATTTGGGTAGTTAAAATTCCCTGCTATTTACTGCTGTATTATTCTTAGACCTTTCTGAAATTTGATTATATATTTGATCCTCTATCTTCCCCTGACTGTTTGGGGGCCTTTAGTACACACCCAACAGCGTGTTTGCCCCTTTTGTGTTTTTTAATTCCACCCATATGGCCTCATTTGATGATCCTTCTAGGATATCATCCCTCCTCACTGCTATAATTGATTTATTGATCAATATTGCGGCTCCCCCTCCTCTTCGATCCCCCTCTCTATCTCACCTGAATACCCTATAACCATGAGTGTTGAGTTGCCAATCCTGCTCTTCGTTTAGCCAAGTCTCGGTCATAGCTATGATATCATACTCCCACGTGCCTACCTGTGCCCTCAGCTCGTCTGTCTTATTCCTCAAGCTCCTTGCAGTAAAATATATTCCATTTAGCCTTGCTAAACTCACTTCTTTCTTATCTGGCCTATGTTTCCTCTGCCTTCCAGACTCAACATCTCAGCTTCTCTCCCCTCTGAACTACTTTTCAGGATCCCATCCCCCTGCCAATTTAGTTTAAATCCACCCCAACAGCATTAGCAAACCTCCCCGCGAGGATGTTGGTCCCGTTCCTGTTCAGATGTAACCCGTCCAACTTGTACAGGTCCCACCTCCCCCAGAAACGGTCCTAATATCCCAGGAATCTAAAGCCCTCCCTCCTGCACCATCTGTCCAGCCACACATTCATCTGCTCTATCCTTCTGTTCCTATACTCACTACTGCGTGGCATTGGAAATAATCCGGAGATTCCTACCTTTGAAATCCTGCTTTTCAATTTCCTACCTAACTCCCTAAAGTCTGCTTGCAGGAACTCATTTCTCTTTCTTCCTATATCATTGTTCCCAACATGGACCACAACCTCTGATTGTTCACCCTCCCCCTTCAGCATGTCCTGCAGCCGTTCCGAAACATCCTTGACTCTGGCACCTGGGAGGCAACGTACCATCCTGGAGTCATGTCTACGGCTGCAGAAACGCCTGTCTACTCCCCTCACTAACGAATCCCCTACCACTATTGCCTTTCCACACTTCTTCCTCCCGCCCTGAGCAGCTGGACCACCCACAGTGCCATGGCCTTGGCTCTGGTTGGACTCCACAGAGGAACCATCACTCTCACCGTTTTCCAAGGCCGAAAAACGGTTTGCGAGCGAGATGCACTCGGGGGATTCCCTCACTACCTGCCTGGTCTCCTTCTTCTGTCTGGCGGTCACCCAATCCCTCTCTGCTTGCACTTCCTTAAGCTGCGGGATGACCACATCCTGAAAAGTGCTATCCATGAACCTCTTAGCCTCGTGAATGCACCGTAGTGCCCCCAGCTGCTGCTCGAGCTCTAAAACCCGGAGCTGGAGTTGCTCCAGTCGGCGGCACCTCCTGCACACATGGTCATCCAGACCACCAGGAGCGACTAGGATCAAACAGTGTTTTACTGATGGGCTTGAGCATCTTGGGTTCCCTACCTATTTATATCCAGGCAACTAGACTGTTGATGTATTGAGCAGCTACTGGACCAATGAATAGCAGGTTTCTCTTGACAATTTGTTCTGTGACGTAGATGATTTGCAAACTTTCAAAAAAAATCATGCTGGCACTTTTTCTTGATATATGGAGGTCCAAATTAAATCTGTTTCTCCTTGTCTGCTGCTTTTAGCTCAATCTTCCCCATTCTTTAAATATAGTTAAGCTACTACACATACACACAGCAGCCTTCCTACCCACTGCTGACAGGACTTGAATTTCTGTTCTATATATTGACTACTTGTTATTTTTCTTCCTCCTACCCCCACAGCAATGCTTCTCGCCTTCCTTGCAAATTTTTGTGAGTAGTAATGGGCTCCCTCCAAGCCCCACCCCCAGCCCAACAAGGAGGTTTGCCACGTAAGTACCATCTCAGAATTGTGTTGAATCAGAAATGTTTTTTTGAAATATTACAAATGCAGTATTGCCTGAATTGTATTTCAGTAGCTTTTTAAGAGTTCACTGTCTGGATGTGGGTGTGGGTGTTACTGGCAAGGCTGGCATTTACTGACCGTCCCCTTGGTGTGAGGTGAATGTTAGAAGCACTAAGTTGTAGTGTTAAAGGCAACATAAATAGACTTTGAATTCAAAAGGCAATTAGACTGTTAACTGAAAAGGAAGAATGTGCAGGTTTATGGGTAGAAGGCAAGAGAATGGCCGAATGGCCACCTTCTGTACTGAAACGATTCTGTGATTCTGCCTCCAGGTAATGAGAGTGGTTATTGCTGTTTGTAGTGGGCCTTTCACTGACGCCACATGTACAGAGGAGGACTGCGACAAATGTTATGACGTTGCAAATGATGTGTGCCAGGTAGACCAAATCCAGAAGGGAAACTTGGTCGCCCTGTCACAACTGTTTTGCGATTTGTATTTATTATGAGATGTGTGCACTGAATTCAGAAGTAATGAGTCCATCAAGAACTTTAGAGATTTTTTAAAAATAAATTAAAATATTTATTAACAAAAAAGATTTCAAGCACATACATAAGACGACAATTACTCAATAATATAACAAATCCTAAAATTCCTAATTAACTTGACTTTCAGTTAAGACATCAGTCCAAAATAGATTTTAGATTTGAAAACAAAACCAGCAAGTTAATACCCACTTAACAGTGGCATTCCAAATGGCTTTCCCCAACATAACAGACTTACGCACAAGTGGCTGGAGGCTACTTGAAGGCTGTTTCACATACTCCTATTAGATCTTACATGTCCCTCTCCTCCCAGCCTTTCATTCTCCTTTATGTGTTTCTTTCTCTTTAATATGTAAATTCTATTTTCCGTATGTCTTTGGAATGGTACATTTCCTATCATATAAAAACTTTCATGTTGCCGATATTGTCAATAACCTTTGGGAAAAATAAACACTCCTTAGCCTTGCTTATCTGGCTAGTTGTAAACAGACTAACAGGCCATTGAAATCCAAACAACCCCTCCACTTATTTAAAAATGCAAATTCCCTTCACAAATTACATGCTAAACCAGCATCCATGTTTACTCATTAGCATTTTAAACATGCTTCTTTTGATAATTCCAAGCTTGCAGCCTACCTGACTCCAAATGTATTTAAATCACACAGACAGGACCAACTATACTCAGACCCATAAACCTACTTTACAGTAAACCAGAAAAATATTATGAAAATCATTATACTTTTGTAACACAAAATACACGAAGACATTAATAAACTTGCAGAATTGGTATGTAATTGGCAAATGGACCTGATTATAGACAATTGGGAAGTAATGCATTTTGGTACAAAGAATAAAGAGGACACATACGCCTTGGAAAATAAGAGTCTAAATGTGGCAGAGGATCAGGGATGAAGATGCAAATATTGCTAAAAATATCAACATCGGTTAATATGGCCATTAAAAAAAAAAGCAAACCATGCACTGTGGTTCATTTCTAGAGGAATAGAATTGAGGAACAGAGAAATTAGGCTAAACTTGTACAGAACCTTGGTTAAACCACACTTGGAGCATTGTGAACAATTCTGGTTACCATATTCTAAAATCTATATAGAGGCACTGGGAAAGGTGCTAAATTGATTTACTAGGATAACACCAGGACTGAGAGGTGATACCAATCAGGAAAGACTGAACAGGCAGGCCATTCGCTTTCTTGAAAAGAGAGGACTGATGAGAGATTTTTAAGATGAAGTAAAGGTATGATAGGGTGGATACTGAGGGGTTGTTTCCTGAACTGGGGAATCTAGAACAAAGGGGCACAGTTTCAGCATAAGGAGCTGATCATTTAGGAGTGAGTTGAAGAGAAATTGCTTCACTCAAGGGGTTGTGAATCTTCGGAATTCTCTACCTTGGAGGGTCCTGGATGCTCCATCATTGAATATAATTAAGGCTGGGATAGATGGTTTTTTGGTCTGTTAGGGAACTTCATTTTATTCATTCATGGAATGTGGGTGTCATTGGCTAGGCCAGCATTTATTGCCCATCCCTAATTACCCTCGAGAAGATGGTGAGCTGCTGCCTTCAACCGCTACAGTCCATGTGGTGTATGTACACCCACAGTGCTGTTAGGGAGGGAGTTCCATGATTTTAACCCAGTGACAGTGAAGGAACGGTGATATATTTCCAAGTCAGGATGGTGCGTGTCTTGGAGGGGAACCAGGTGGTGGCGTTCCCATCTGTCTGCTGCTCTTGTCCTTCTAGATGGTCAGGGATTTGGAAGGAGCCTTGGTGAGTTCCTGCATGCATCTTGTAGATGGTATACACTGCTGCCGCTGTGCGTCAGTGGTGAAGGGAGTGAATGTTTGTGGATGGATCGCTAATCAAGCGGGCTGCTTTGTCCTGGATGGTCTCGAGCTTCTTGAGTGTTGTTGGAGCTGCAAACTTCCAGGCAAATGGAGAGTATTGCATCAAACTCCTGACTTGTCCTTGTAGATGGTGAACATGCTTTAAGGAGTCAGGAGGTGAGTTACTCGCTGCAAGGTTCTTAGCCTCTAACCTGCTATTGTAGCCACAATATTTATATTGCTAGTCCAGTTCAGTTTCTGGTCAATAGTAACGCCCAGGATGTTGATCGTGGGGATTCAGTGATGGTAATGTCATTGAGTGTCGAGGGGCGATGGCTCAGTTCTTTATTTTTGGAGATGGTCATTGCCTGACATTTGTGTGGCACGAATGTTACTTGCCACTTGTCTACCCAAGCCTGGATATTGTCCAGGCCTTGTTGCATTTGGACATGGACTACTTCAGTATCTGAGGAGTCACGAATGGTGCTGAACATTGTGCAATCATCAGCGAACATCCCCGCTTCTGACCTTATGATGGAAGGAAGGTCATTGATGAAGCAGCTGAAGATGGCTGGGCCTAGGACACTATCCTGAGGAACTCCTGCAGTGATGTCCTGGAGCTGAGATGACTGACCTCCAACAACCACAACCATCTTCCTTTGTGCTAGGTATGACTCCAACCAGGGGAGAGTTTTCCCCTGATTCCCATTAATTCCAGTTTTGCTAGGGCTCCTTGATGCCACACTCGGCCAAATGCGGCCTTGATGTCAAGGGCAGTCACTCTCACCTCATCTCTGGAGTCCAGCTCTTTTGCCCATGTTTGAACCAAGGCTGTAATGAGCTGAGTGGCCCTGGTGGAACGAAAACTAAACGTCAGTGAGCAGGTTATTGCTAAGAAAGTGCCACTTGATAGCACTGTTGATTACTCTTCCATCACTTCACTGATAATCAAGAGTAGACTGATGGAGTGGCTGTTGCCGGGTTGGCTTGGTCCTGCTTTTTGTGTACAGGACATACCTGGGCAATTTTCCACATTTCCAGGTATACATCAATGTTATAGCTGTACTGGAGCACAAGTCTTCAGTACCATTGACGGAGCCTTTGCAGTATCCAGTGCTTTCAGTCATTTCTTGAGATCACATGGAATGAATCAAATTGGCTGAAGACTGGCATCTGTGATGCTGGGGACCTCTGGAGGAGGCCGAGATGGATCATCCAATCGGCACTTCTGAAGATTGTTGCAAATGCTTCAGCTTTATCTTTTGCACTGATGTGCTGGGCTCCTCCATCATTGAGGATGGGGATAGTTGTGGAGTCTCCTCCTCCAGTTAGTTGTTTAATCATTCGCCACCATTCACCACTGGATGTGGTAGGACTGCAGAGCTTAAATCTGATCAGTTGGTTGTAGAATCGCTTAGTTCTGTCTATCCTTTGTTGTTTATGCTGATTGACACACAAGCTGTGCTGTAGCTCCACCAGTTTGACATCACATTGTTAGGTGTGCCTGGTGCTGCCCTTAGCATGCGCTCTGCACTCTTCATTGAACCGCAGTTGATCTCCAGGCTTGATGGTAATGGTAGAATGGGGGATGTGCCAGACAATGAGATTGTGGTTGAGTACAATTCTGCTGGTTCTACAATCTCTGCGCCTCATGGATGCCCAGCCTTGAGTTGCTAGATCTGTTCGAAATCTATCCCATTTAGCACGGTGGTAACACGATGGAGGATACCCTCAATGTGAAATGGAGATTTCATCTCCACAATGACTGAGCAGTGGTCACTCCTACCGATACTGTCATGGACTGATACATCTGCGGCAGGCAGGTTGTTGAGAGTGAGGTCAAGTATGTTTTTCCTGTTGTTGGTTCCTTTGCCACCTGCCACAGACCCAGTCTAGCAGCTATGTCCTTTAGGGCAGCTCAGTCAGTACTGATGCTACCGAGCCACTCTTGATGATAGAACAAAGAACAAAGAAAAGTACAGCACAGGAACAAGCCCTTCGGCCCTCCATGCCTGTGCAGATCATATAGCCTGTCAAACTAAAACATTTTGCACTTCCAGGGTCCGTATCCCTCTATTCCCATCCTATTCTTGTATTTGTCAAGATGCCTCTTAAACACCACTCTCGTAGCTGCTTCCACCACCTCCTCTGGCAGCGAATTCCAGACACTCACTACCCTCTGCGTAAAAAAACTTGCCCCGCACATCTCCTCTAAAGTTTTCTCCTCTCACCTTAAACCTATGCCCCCTAGTAATTGACTCTTCCACCCTGGGAAAAAGCTTCTGACTATCTACTCTGTCCATGCCACTCATAATTTTGTAAACTTCTATCAAGTCGCCCCTCAATCTCCGTCGCTCTAGTGAGAACAATCCGAGTTTCTCCAACTTCTCCTCATAGCTAATAACCTCCAGACCAGGCAGCATCCTGGTAAACCTCCTCTGCACCTTCTCCAATGCCTTCATATCCTTCTGGTAATGTGGTGACCAGAATTGCACGCAATATTCCAAGTGTGGCCTAACCAAGGTTCTATACAGCTGCAGCATGACTTCCCAGCTTTTATACTCAATACCCCTGCCAATGAAGGCAAGCATGCCATATGCCTTCCTGACTACCTTATCCACCTGTGTTGCCACTTTCAATGACCTGTGGACCTGTACACCCAGATCCCTCTGCCCGTCGATGCACTTAAGGGTTCTGCCATTTACTGTATAATTCCTACCTGTATTAGACCTTCCAAAATGCATTACCTCGCATTTGTCCGGATTAAACTCCATCTGCCATTTCTCCGCCCAAGTCTCCAACCGATCTATATCCCGTTGTATCCTTTGACAATCCTCTTCACTATCTGCAATTCCTCCAACCTTAGTGTCGTCTGCAAACTTACTAATTAGCCCAGTTACATTTTCCTCCAAATCATTTACGTATACTACAAACAGCAAATGTCCCAGCACTGATCCCTGCGGAACTCCACTAGTCACAGCTCTCCATTCAGAAAAGCACCCTTCCGCTGCCACCCTCTGTCATCTATGACCAAGCCAATTCTGTATCCATCCTGCCAGCTCACCTCTGATCCCGTGCGACTTTACCTTCTGTACCAGTCTGCCATGAGGGACCTTGTCAAAGGCCTTACTGAAATCCATGTAGATAACATCCACTGCCCTTCCATCGTCGATCATCTTTGTCACTTCCTCGAAAAACTCGATCAAGTTAGTGAACCACGACCTCCCCTTCACAAAACCATGCTGCCTCTCACTAATACGCCCATTTGCTTCCAAATGGTAGTAAATCCTGTCATGAAGACTCTTCTCCAATAATTTCCCTACCACTGACGTAAGACATTGAAGTCCCCCACCCAGAGTACATTCTGCACCCTTGCCACACTCAGTGCTTCCTCCAAGTGTTGTTCAACATGGAGGACCACTGATTCATCGGCTGAGGGAGGGCGATTCTTGGTAATCAGCAGGAGGTTTCCTTGCCCATGTTTGACCTGATGCCATGAGACTTCATGGAGTTCAGAGTCGATATTGAGAACTCCCAGGGCAACTTCCTCCTGACTGTATAACACTGTGCCGCCACCTCTTCTGGCTCTGTCCTGCTGGTGGGACAGGACATACCCAGGTATGGTAATGGTGGTGCCTGGGACATTATCTGTAAGCTATGATTCTGTGAATATGACTGTCAGGCTGTAGATTGTTGCTTTACTAGCCTGTGAGACATATCTCCCAATTTTGGCACAAGCCCCCAGATGTTAGTGAGGAGAACAGGGCTGTGTTTACCGTTGTTGTTTCCGGTGCCTTTGCTAATGTCAGGTGGTCCATCCGGTTTTATTCCTTATTGACTTTTTAGTGGTTTGTTAGGCCATTTCAGAGGGCAGTTAAGAGTCAGCCATATTCCTGTGGACCTGGAGTTACATGCAGGGCATGGAAGTGCAGATTTCCTTCCCCAAAGGCATTAGTGATTTTACAACCATTGACAATGGTTTCAGTGGTTTAATTCCAGATTTTATTGATTGAATTCAAATTCCACTATCTGCTGTGATGGGATTTGACCCGGGTCCCCAGAGCATTACCCTGGGCCTCTGGATTACTCGTCCAGTGACAATCCACTATGCTATCACCTCCCCTAGAGGAAAGTGGGGAGCAGAATGGAAAGTGGAGTTGAAGCACAAGATCAGCTAGCATCAGATTGAATGGCAGAGCAGGCTCCCTGGGCGATATGGTCTTCTCCTGCTCCTGTTTCTTATTATTCTTAAAGAGATGATTATTCACTTGTGGGGGAGCCCAAATCAAGGAACCATAAATACAATATGGTCACCAATAAATCCAATAGGGAATTCAGAAGAAACTTCTTAATCCCAGAATGTGATAAGAATGTAGAACTTGCTAGCACAGAGTAGCTGAGGTGACTAGCATAAATGCATTTAAAGAGAAGTTGGATAAACACGAAGGAGAAAGGAATGGAAGGATATTCTGATAGGGTGAGATGAAATGAGTGGGAGGAGACTTATGTGGAGCATAAACACTGGCATGGGCCTGTTTGATTGAGTGGCCTGTTTCTCTGCTGTATAATCTATGGAATGATTAGTATTGTAAATACAAATCGAGTTGGAGCCCTAGGCGGGTTGGGTGGCTCTGAGAGTGGGACTGTGTGGAAGATATACTGTGGTCGGGTATCACCAGACAAGAGCCTGAGGGGTGGTATGAGAAATTTTGCTGGTGGATTGTTGATATATTCTTTGTATAGAACAAACAAGGGGGCATGTCAAATTAGATTTAGGAATGAGTAATGAACCAGATTTAGCTAACAGCCTAAATTTGCAGGGACATTTATTTAATAACAATCATAATATAATTGTGTTCAATGTAGTATTTGAAATGGAGAAACATGAAGCAGCTGCTAAGATTCTGGAGGTGAGGTGAGAGTGACTGCCCTTGACATCAAGGTAGCATTTGACCGAGTGTGGCATCAAGGAGCTCCAGCTAAACTGGAGTCAATGGGAATCAGGGATAAAACTCTCCGTTGGTTGGAGTCATGCTTAGCACAAAGGAAGGTGGCTGAGCTTGTTGGAAATCAATCATCTCAGTTCTAGGACACCACTGCAGGAGTTCCTCAGGGTAGTGTCCTCGGCCCAACCATCTTCAGCTGCTTCATCAATAATCTTCCTTCCATCATAAGGTCAGAAGTGGGTATATTCACTGATGATTGCACGATGTTCAGCACAATTCGCAACTCGTCAGACACTGAAGCAGTCCACGTCCAAATGCAACAAGACCTGGACAATATTCAGGCTTGGGCAGACAAGTGGCAAGTAACATTCGTGCCACACAAGTGCCAGGCAATGACCATCTCCAAAAAGAGAGAAGCTAACTATTGCCCCTTGACATTCAATGGCATTACCATCGCTGAATCTCCCATTATCAACATCCTGGGCGTTACCATTGACCAGAAACAGAACTGGACTAACCATATAAATACTGTGGCTACAAGAGCAGGTCAGAGGCTAAGAATCCTGCGGCGAGCAACTCACCTCCTGACTCCCCAAAGCCAGTCCACTATCTACAAGGCACAAGTCAGGAGTGTGATGGAATGCTCTCCGCTTGCTTGGATGAGTGCAGTTCCAACAACACTCAAGAAGCTTGAGACCATCCAGGACAAAGCAGCCCGCTTGATTAGCAACCCATCCACAAACATTCATTCCCTCCGCCACCAACCAACAGTGCCAGCAGTGTGTACCATCTACAAGATGCATTGCAGAAACTCACCAAGACTCCTTGGGCAGCACGTTCCAAACCCACGACCACTACCACCTAGAAGGACAAGGGCAGCAGATGCATGGGAATCCCAGCATCTACAAGTTCCCCTCCAAGCCATTCAGCATCCTGTCTTGTAAATATATCACCGTTCCTTCACTGTCACTGGTCAAAATCCTGGAACTCCCTCTCTAACAGCACTTTCGATGTACCTACACCACAGGGACTGCAGCGGTTCGTGAAGTCAGCTCACTACCACCTCCTTGTTGAGGGCAATTAGGGATGGGGAATAAATGCTGGCCTAGCCAGCAACACCCACATCCCGCAAATGAATATTAAAAAAATGTACGCAAGACTGACTTCAATGGGAGGAGACAGACATTGAGCTGGGAAAATCTGTTAATTGGTAAAACGACAGATCAGTGAGAAATATTGAAAAAAAGAATTTGTGATACAGAACCTGTTTATACTCTTTAGAAACAAGCGCTCTACTTTTTAAAAAAAAGTGTCATGGGCAATTAAAGAGGTAAGAGACCACATAGAATAAAAAGTATACAAAAATATAAAAATAGCACAGATACTGTAAATGGAAGATACAAAGAAAAGCAAAAAGTGATAAAACAGAGCAAAAACAAGGGATTATGAAAACAACATTTTATTTACAATTATATTGGGAAAAGGGTGGTCAGGAGCAATCTCCATGAAACTGATGTGATATTGACAACGAATATAAAGAAATGGCAGGCACACTGAATAATTATTTTTCGTCAGTATTTACAATAGATGAAGAGATTAGCATGCCAGGCATCTCAAAGAAACTAATATTGAATCAGGGACGGAGGCTCACCGAAATTAACAATTAAATCAAAATAACAGCAATGAAGAAAATAATGGCACTAAAGAGTGACAAATCCCCAGGATCAAGTAGTTTCCATCTCAGACTTTTAAAGGAAATCTGTGAGAACATTGCAGATGCCCTAACTTTTCCAAAGGACCCTAGATTTTTTTAGATTAAAAAATTGTGCATGTCACTCCACTATTGAAGAAAGGTGAGACAGGGAAAACCAGAGAGTTATAGACCAGTTAGCCTAACATCTGTTATAGGGAAATTAATAAATTCTACAATTAAATATAGAATGACAGAACACCTTGACAAATTAAATTGGCATAGGTAGGCCGGAAGGTGAGTTTGTGGAATTTCTTTACAACAGCTTCCTAGAACTATATGTTGTTGAACTAACCAAGAGTACAGCTATTTTAAATCTAGTATTGTGTATTGAAGTAGGATTATTTAGTAATCTCATAGTAAAATATTCTCTAAGAAAAATGTTGATAGTACGATTGAATCTCACATTACGTTTGAGGGTGACATATTCCAGCCCAAAATGAGAATCTTAAACTTAAAAAAAGCCAACGACATAAGTATGAGGGAAGAGCTGCCTCGGATTAACTGGATAAATAGACTAAAAGGTATGGCGGTAAGTATATACTGGAAAACATTTAAAGCATTGATTCAACAAGAATACACACCATTAAAAATCAGAAACTCAGTGAGAAAGATTTATCCGTGACTTACGTTAAGTTAAGGATAGTAATAATTTGAAAAATGAAAAAAAGTAAAGGGGGACAATAGTTAAACATTGGCCCCTTTGAGGCAGAGATGGGAAAAATTACCATGAAGAATGAGAAAGTGACAGGCAAGTTGAATAAATACTTTGTGTCTCTTCACAGTAGAAGACACAAATTATGGATCACAAATAGAAGAAAACCACAGGTTATAAAAGTAATTGATATCAGCAGAGAAAAGGCATTGGAGAAACTTATCCCTGATCACCTACATCCTAGTGTTCTAAAAGAGGTAGTTGCAAAGGTAGTGGAAGCACAATTTTCCAAAATTCCCTAGATTCTAGAACAGTCTTAGTGGATTGGAAGTTATCAAATCTAGTAACGCTATTCAAGAAAGGAGGAAGAGAGGAAAGGAAACCAGGAACTAAGGGCCAGTTAGCCTGACATCAGTTGTCAAGAAACTGCTGGAAACCTATTATTATGGAAGTCCTAACAATGCACTTAGAATCAGACAAAATCAGCATTGTTTACAAAAATGAAATGATATTTGATAAATTTATTGAGAGGTTTTTGATGATGTAACTAGTATGATAGATAAAGGGGAATCAGTGGATGTAGTGTATTTGGATTTCCAAAAGACATTCGATAAGCTGCCATACAAAAGGGTAACATAGAGCCATAAAGTCATTTACATCACAGAAGGAGGCCATTTGGCCCGGCGAGTCCATGCCAGCTCTGTAGAGCAATTCAATCGGTCCCATTCCTCTGCTCTAAGCCCGTAGCCCTGAAAATTTATTTCTTTCAAGTTCCCATCCAATTTTGAAATCATTGGTCGTCTCTGCCTCCACCATCCTTGTGAGCAGCAAGTTCCAGGTCATTGCCACCTGCTGCTTAAAATAGTTCTTCTATATATTCCCAATACATCTCTTGCACAATACCTCAAATTTGTGTCCGCTTAGTCCTTGTACCATCAGCTAATAGGAACAGTTTTTCCTTGTCTACCTTGTATTGAACCTGTCATAATCTACACATGATCTGATACACAAGCATTAGGAACAGGAGTAGGCCATTCAGCCCCCTTGAGCTTGCTCTACCATTCAATGGCTGATCTGATTGTGGGCTCAACTCCACTTTCCTGTCTGACCCCCGTAACTCTCGACTCCCACCAAGTCTTACCTCAATCTTCTTTGTTACAAGGAGAACAACCCCAGATTTTGCAACCTAAGCTTGTAACTAAAAGTCCCCCATCCCTAGAATCATTATGGTAAATCTCTTCTGCACCCACCAAGGACCGTCACACCCTTCCTAAATGGGGTGACCAGAACTGGATGCTGTCCTCCATTTGGAGCCTAACCAGAGCTTGATAAAGATTCAGCATAACTTCCCAGCTTTTGTACTCAATGCTTCTATTTATGCAGTCCACGATCCCAAATGCTTTGCGAACCATTCACTCAGTATGTCCTGCCAACTTCAAAGACCGATGCATGTGGACCCCAGGTACCCCTGTTCCTGCACATTCTTCAGACCTGTGCCACTAAAGTCTCTATTGCCTTTCCCTAACCCTTCTGCAAAAATGTATCATCTCACACTTCTGTATATTAAATTCTATCTGCTATTTGCCTGCTCATTCTACTAGCCCATCTATATCATGTTGGATGTGATTCTTATCATCTTCACTGTTTGCAACTCTTCCAAAGTTGCCTTGGAGATAAACAATAGAAAAAGGGTCAACAAGAAGTTAATTTTAAGGGGGAGTAGATTGTGGCTCTGGTCTCAAGTAGGTTTTAGCTTTTAGTTTAGAATAAGTTTGCTGAGGAACTGCTCCTTGGAGCAGCGAAGGTTGAGAGGGATCCTGATAGAGGTGTATAAGATTATGAGGGGCATAGATAGGGTGGCACTTTTTCCATAAGTAGAAGGGTCAATAACCAGGGGGCATAGATTTAAATTAAGAGGTAGAAGGCGAAGAGGGGATTTGAGGAGAATTTTTTTCACCCAGTGGGTGCTGCGAGTCTGGAACTCACTGTCTTGAAAGGGTGGTTGAGTCAGAAACTCTCATAACATTTAAGAAGTATTTAGATATTTACTTGCATTGCCATAGCCTCCAGGGCTATGGGCCAAGCACCCAGTGGGTGCTGCGAGTCTGGAACTCACTGTCTTGAAAGGGTGGTTGAGTCAGAAACTCTCATAACATTTAAGAAGTATTTAGATATTCACTTGCATTGCCATAGCCTCCAGGGCTATGGGCCAAGCACGGAAAATGGGATTGGTGTAGTCAGATCTTTGTTGACCGGTGCAGACACGATGGGCCGTGCTGTAGACGTCCATGAGTCTATACCTTTCAAGCAAAGTTCAGTTGAAATTCTGTGTGCTGGCTAAAAGAGTATAGAAAACGTGATAATTGAAGGAATTCTACTAACAGTGTGTTGAACTTCCCTGATAGCCAAGCTGGAGAGAAAGCAAGTTTTAGATGCAAGACTCCAGAATTAAAGAATATTAGATCCAGGAGAGTTCTGACCTGAGGTGGCTATACTTAAGAGGCTAGTGATACTTGTGTTGAACTGGGCGTCTACAACCATGGGACAGCTGGAGGAGATCTGAAGGGACAACCTTGCTGGAAGTAAGCGGAAGGTCCAAGAAATCTCTGCCTTATACTGATCTTTGAAACAGTACTCAGACCAAGTGGTTAACCCTCCAATTTTTGATAAGTATCTGACTTGAGTTATTGGAGGTGTTAAGTCAAATGAATGTAGGAGTAAAATGAGTTAAGAAGTTCAGTTTAGAGTATAAGCAACTATGTGCATTGTACTTTTAACATCTCTAATGTAGCTGACTATTTAAGATTGGATGCAGTTATTAGGATTCATGTTCTTTGATTTTTACGTAGTAAAATTCTTTTGTTTTAAACTGGGAACCTTCATTATTTTAGTAATCACCTGTTTTTCTGATTTCCCCCCCAAAATTAAAATGCTACTCATCTCTAGCAAGATCATAACAACATGTTTGTCCATTCCACCAGCCTGCCTACGTCCTCTTGAAGTCTATCACTACCCTCCTCACAGTTCACAATACTTCCACGTTCTGTGTCATCTGCAAATTTTGCCCTGTCTACCCAAGTCATGTTCAGTAATGTAGATCAGGACGAGCAGTCGTCCTTGTACTGGCCTCATATAAAACACACATTCATCCAGTCCAAAAAACGTTCACCACCACTATTTCCTGTCACTCAGCCAACTTTGTATCCATGTTGCTACTGTCCCTTTTATTCCATAAGCTTCAAGTTTATAGATGCGGCTGATATTATTTGGCATTTTATCAAATGCCTTTTGGAAGTTCATCTGCACCACATCAACCTTATTACCCTCATGTTATGATTCCAGCTGAGATTACCCCTGGACAAGCCTGGTCGACTGGACAAGGTGGAACCCAGCTTGATAGATCCTAACTTTTATTTGTTTGTTGGATACATGGAGAGTAGCTACTGAACAGAGACACCGGATTCAGCTAATGAACTTCTAACAAAAGTATAAAACATTTATTAAACAAGAAAAGATTAACTATATTACAATACTCCTTCACCCACAACTATACTTTTACAGATATATACAGATTTGTAAGGATAATGCAAGTTACAAAAGCTATCTTCTACTTTAATGTTCATAGTAAGTTTACACTCCACGTAAACCTATAGCACCCTGTGGTCAGACAGACCACACTCTGAAACCAACTGACAGATGCCACCTCAATCAGATGCTTTGGACCTCTCCTCAACTCCCCCCAGATGCTTGTCACGCCATCAGCCAACCTGTCTCACTGAACTCCATCTTTCACACGAGGGTTTCCAATCTCCGCTTTCCAAGAACTCGCCTTGGAATCATCTCCCAAACCAATGCTTTCTTGCCAATGCCTTCCGTAAGGGTTCACCTCCAGGGTTTCGAACTCTTCTTCCGATGTTCCTCTTCCCTGGGTCACCACATGCATTCAAGCTGTCTTCCACACACTCTCTCTCACTGACCCAGCCATCAACAGTACACCACTAGTTTACATGTCCATAACAAAGAGTTGCAGACCTTCAGCAGGCTCTTTGGATCTCCTGGCCTCTTGCAAGCTATTCTCGCTTTAAATCTGCTTTCTGTAGCTTTTGTCTCTTTAAATATGAAGCTTGGAATCTTTCTCTCTGCCCCTCACTCTTAACTTCAGGACCTTTTCCAGGTTCCTGACCTTTCTTTGACTAGAAGGTCTGCTTGAGACTTTCCCCTGTTTCTTTGTCACTCCTTTGGCCTTGGAACCTTTTGGTTCTTTTGGGAAATCTGCTCTCACTCTGCAGTTCCCCCTCCCAGTGTCCAGTGTCTCTGGAGTCCTGGCTTCGTACTGAAAATCTCAAAACTGCTGTTTCTTTAGTTTTTCTGTGTGTGTCTGTGGGTGGTACCTGCCTCTCTGGACCCCTGTTGCTAGGCAAGAGCACTGTTTTTTCTACTCTTGTGTTTGCTCAACTTCTTAAGTCCTAAAACCCTCATTAGAAATGCGGGCACCTTTTTAAAATGAAACTAAAGCTCAATTTCTTAACACAGAAATACAAATCAAACTTACGAATAATCCTCAACTCCACTTTCCTGCCTTTTCCCCATAACCCTTGATCCCTTGACTGATTAAAAATCTGTCTATCTCAGCCTTGAATATACTTAACAATCAAACCTATACAGCCCTCTGCGGTAAAGAATTCCGCAGATTCATTACCTTCTGAGAGAAGAAATTTTTCCTCACCTCTGTATTAAATGGGCAGCCCCTTACTCTGAGATTATGCCCTCTGGTCCTAGACTCTCCCACAACGGGAAACAACCTCTCAGCATCTACCCTGTCAAGACCTCTAAGAATCTTATACGCTTCAATAAGGTCACCTCTCATTCTTCTAAACTCCAATGAGTATAGGCCCAACCTATTCAACCTCTCATAAGGAAATCCTTCCATACCTGGGATCAACCTAGTGAACCTTCTCTGGACTACCTCCAATGCCAGTATAACTTTCCTTAGATGAGGGGACCAAAACTGTTCACAGTATTCTAGGTGTGGTCTAACTAGTGTCTTGTATAGTTTTAGCAAGACTTCCCTATTTTTATACACCATTCCCTTTGAAATAAAGACCAACACTCCATTTGCCTTCCCTATTACCTGTTGAACTTGCATGTTAACTTTATGAGGAGAGATTGAACAAACTGGGCCTGTATTCTCTAGAGTTTCAAAGAATGAGAAGTGATCTCATTGAAACTTATAAAATTCTTATAGGGCTTGAAAGGACAGATGTAAATGGGATGTTTCCCCTGGCTGATGAACCTAGAACCAGGAGACACACATTCAGAATAAGGGGCAGGCCATTTAAGACTGAGATGTGGAGGAACTCTTTTCACTCAGAGGCTGGTGAATCTTAAGAAATCTCTACCCCAGAGGGCTGTGGAAGCTCAATCATCGAGTATGTTCAAGACAGAAATTGATAGATTTCTGGGTACTAATGACATCACGGGAAATGGGGATAGTGAGGAAAATGGCATAGATGTTGATGATCAGCCATGATCGGTTTGACCAACATTGGAGGGAGTGCAATGTAGATTTACCATCATGGATGCCTGGCCTCCATGGATTAAATTAAGAAGAGAGATTACAGACCAGTTGTATTTTTTTAAATCATTCTTTTCATGGGACATTGGCATTGCTGGCTAGGGCAGCGTTGTTTTTGCCCACCCCTAATTGCCCTTGAGAAGATGGTGGTAAGCTGCTTTATTGAACCACTACAGTCCATGCAGTGTAGGTATACCCACAGTGCTGTTTCCTGGAATTGAGAAGGTTAAGGGTGATTTGATCAAAAGCTTCAAGATATGAAGGGGAGATGATAGGGTAGATAGAGATAAACTATTTTTGCTGATTGTGAAGTTTAGGGGCAGGGCAGTAGTTCCCAACCTGTGGATCATAACTCCATCCACGGTTTCAACAACCCCAATTAGGGTCATGATCAATGGGTGGAAGGGAACACCAGCAGTACAAGTTTCCAGCCAGGGACTTGTGAGGACGACCCTGGCACTGGCAAGAGCACATCAGCTCCAGGTCACAATTGGGAGTCTGGCTGGAGACTGAAAGCCAGCTCTGGAGCAAGCTGAAGGTTTGCTTGAGGGGCTGGAAGAGCACTCCTGTTCCTCCTGGCCACAAGGAGTGCTATAAAAGCTACTTACCTTGGAGAGCGGAGGTTGAATTTCTGTAGCTCGGACAATCCTCTCAATGGTTAAATTTAAATCGCTGTACCAATGATGCCATCAGGCCTAGACTTTGGTATGTTAATCAGGCCACAGCCTGCTTTTTGGGCAGTGATTTCTGCTTTTTGAAATTTAATTTGGGGGGGGGGGTGCAGAATTGGGGTTGGGTTGCTTGACCTTTTTACCACCCCCCCACCCCACCCAATGCCTGTCAGCTCAGGGTTAAGATCAAGCTCCCAATGTCCATTGCTTTCATGAGTTACCAGGGCTGGAGAGGAACTCTCAATGAGAGAGGTAGATCCAGTTGTTGTGGTCCACGTAGGTACCAGTGACATAAATAAGACAAGAAAAGAGGTTCTGCATAGTCAATGTGAGGAGCTAGACGCCAAATTAAGAAGCAGAACCTCAAAGGTAATAATTATTACCCAAGCCATGTTCAAAGTGACATAGGGCAAATAAGATTAGAGAGGTGAATGCGTGGCTTAAAGACAGGTGTGGGAGAAGCATGTTCCAGTTCGTGGGGCACTGGCACCAGTACTGGGGAAAGTGAGGGCTGTACCACTGGGATGACCTATGCCTGAACCGTGCTGGGACCGGCGTTCTCGCGAGCCACATAACTAGGGAAGTAGAGAGGGTTTTAAACTAAATAGTGGGGGCAAGGGATCAAATTTGGGAAAATGTGGTAAATCAAGGAGTACAGACAAGGCAAGAGAGGAAGGTATTAATGTGGGAAATGGTAAACTGACCATGACAGGAAGGGGCAGAGAGTACAAATCTAAGAGTAAATCAGCAGATAGGTGTTACAAAAATAATAAAAGGACAAAACTTAAGGCTATGTGTCTGAATGCATGTAGTATTCAAAACAAAACAGATCCAATGGTAGTGCAAACTGAGATAAACAAGTATGATCTAATAGCCATTACAAAGATATGGCTATGGGTTGACATAGATTGGGACCAGAATATTGAAGATTGTGTTCAGAACGAAAGATAGTTTAAATAAGTTATATTTGTATTTGTGAGTGTTAGGAATGAGTTTTAGCTTTAAATTTAATTTATGTTTTTTTATTTGTGTGTTAATAAAGGGGGGAACTTGAATTTTCATTTCAATTTAAACCAATGCCTGCAAGTCTGGGTTTGTGTGTAAAGCTGTATTTTTAATGAGGTTTTATCACACTTCAGGTAGAAAAACAGGGCTGTTTTCTAGCAACAGGGGGCCCACAGACACAGGGAGAAACAGAACAGCAGTTTTTGAGTTCATTTGGTGATTATGCTCTAATGTGAAGGAAGCAGTTTAAGTCTCCCTCTAGCTGGACATATTGGCAGATTGCTGAGGAAAATAGGTCTAACCTCTAAAGTAGGTTTGCTTTAAAGCTAAAGTAACAATGAATGTTGAGTGAGTTCTGGATCTCAAGGGAGATACCAAGTTGTCATCAGTCTGTGGGAACTGCAGGGAACAGGTCCTAAAGGAAAAAGAGAAAGGTCCCAAGAAGACCTTCTAGTCAAAGGAAAAGAACAGGAATCTGGAAAAAATTCTGTTAAGGGAAGTTAAGCGTGAGGAGCAGAGGAAGGCTCCAGGCTTAAAGGGAGAAAGCTGCAGGACGCAGACTTAAAGCAAAATAGGCTTGTGAGAAGCCAGAAGATTCGAGGACACAGCCAAGGGTTGGTGGCTCCTTATTATGGGCATGTGAAGCAATGGTGTTCTGTTGGCACAGCTGAGTATCTGAGAGAGAGTGCGTGGAAGGCAAAGCCTGAATGCAAATGGCGATCCAGGGGAGAGGAACATCAGAAGGAGAGTTTGAAACCCTGGAGGTGGACCCTTGTGAAAGGCATCTGAGAGAAAACATTGTTTGGGAGAAGATTCCAAAGCGAGTTCTTCCAAGACTGGAGATTGGAAACCCTTGTGTGAAAGATGGAGTTCACTGAGGCTGGTTGGCTCACGGTGTAACAGGCATCTGGGGGGAGTTGATGAGGGATCCATAGCATCTGTTTGGGGTGGAATCTGTCACTTGGTTTACGAGTGTGGTGTGTCTGACCACAGGTTGCCTATTGGTTTACATGGACTGTATACTTACTGTGAACATGAGAGTATAAGAAAGCTTTTGTATTGTGTGTTATTCTTATGAATCTGTATATATCTATAAAGGTATAGTTGTGGGTGATGGGGTAATGTAATATAGTTCATCTTTTCTTGTTTAATATATGTTTTGTTCTTTTGTTAAAAGTTCATCAGTTGACTCCTGTGACTCTGTTCAGTAGCCGCTCTCCATGTTTCTAAATAAAAAAAAAGTTAGGACCTATCAAGCCAGGTTCTACCCTGGGATCTTGCTTGTCCAGTAGTAACATCAGTTGAGATCATAACATATGTGACATTTAGGAAGGACAGGAATCCAGGAAAAGGTGGAAGGGTAGCTCTTAATTAAAGATGATATTAGCACAATAGAGAGGGATGGCCTAAGTTCAGGAAATCAGGATGTAGAACCGGTTTGGGAAGAGATGCATGATGAATGCAAGAAGTCACTTGTTGGGATGGTGTACAGGCCACTTAACAGTAACCACACAGTAGGACGGGGTATCAAAGAAGACATAATGCAAGCTTATCAGAAAGGTACGGTTATTATGATGGAGGATTTTAATCTACATATAGACTAGAAAAAATCAGATGGGCAAAGGTAGCCTGAATGAGGAATTCATAGAATGTTTTCGGGATAGTTTCTTAGAGCAGCATCTTCTGGCACCAAACAGAGAGCAGGCTGGTATTGACCAGCGAGATGGGGGTAATTAATGACCTCATAGTGAAGGCGCCCTAGGTAGCAGTGATCATAAAATGATTGAATTTTACATTCAGTTTGAGGGAGAGAAGTGTGGGTCTAAGACTAATGTTTTAAACTTAAATAAGGGTGACTATGAGAGCATGAAAGCAGAGCTAGTGAAAGTGAACTGGCAATTAGGTTAGGGAATAGGTCAATAGAGATGCAGATCAAGGGGATATTTCAGAATACACAGAATAGATACATTCCAGCAAGAAATAAATATTTCAAGGCAAGGACCCACCATCCATGGTTAACTAAAAAAGTTAAAGATATTATTATACTTAAAGAAAAAGCAGGTAATTGCGCAAAGATTGGTGGCTGGTCAGAAGATTGGACAGAATATAAAAAACAGCAAAAAATGACTCAAAGATTGATAAGGTTACAGTTAGAGTACGAAAGAAAGCTAGATAGAAATATAAAGACAGGTAGTAAGAGTTTCTATAGATATTTAAAAAGAAAAAGAGCTAACAAAGTGAACGTTGGTCCTATAGTAAGTGCACCTGAGAAGTAAGAATGGAAAATAAGGAGATGGCAGGTGAATTGAACCAGTATTTTATGTCGGTCTTCACGATAGAGGATACAGGTATCATCTCGGAAATGGCTCTAAATTAGCAACTGTAAGTGGGGGGAGGAACTCAAGAAAATTACAAACACCAGATAAGTAGTCCTTAGCAAATTGTTGGAACTGCAAGTTGACAAGAGCCCGGGTCCTGATGGGCTTCATCCTAGGGCCTTAAAAGAAGTGGCTAGTGAGATAGTTCGTGTGTTGGTTTTAATTTTCCAAAATTCCCTACATTCGGGGAAGGTTCCATTAGATATATAGAGGTACCAACGAGAGAGGATGCAATACTTGATCGCCTATTAGGGAACCAGACAGGTCAGGTGACAGAAGTATGTGGAGGCGAACATTTTGGTTCCAGTGACCACAATGTCATTAGTTTTAAGTTAATTATGGATAAGGATAGGTCTGGTCTTCAAGTTGAGATTCTAAATTGGAGAAAGGCCAATTTTGTGGAAATGAGAAAGGATCTAGGAAGAGTGGATTGGGATAAGTTGTTTTCTGGCAAGGATGTGTTCAGTAAGTGGAAGGCATTCAAAGGTGAAATTTTGAGAGTGCAGAGTTTGCATGTTCCTGTCAGGATTAAAGGCAAAGTTAACAGGCATAGGGAACCTTGGTTTTCAAGGGATATTGGCGATCTGGTTAAGAAGAAGAGAGATGTATAGGCAACAAGGAGCAAATGAGGTACTTGTAGAGTATAGAAAATGTAAGAAAATACTAAAGAAGGAAATCAGGAAGGCAAAAAGAAGACATGAGGTTGCTTTGGCAGATAATGTGAAGGTAAGACCGAAGGGTTTCTACAGGTATATTAAGAGTAAAAGGATAGCAAGGGATACAATTGGTCCCCTTGAAGATCAGAGTGGTCGTCTATGTGTGGAGCCTCACGAGATGGGGGAGATCTTAAACAGATTTTTTGCATCAGTATTTACTCAGGAAACTGGCATAGTGTATAAGGAAGGAAGGGAAACAAGCAGTAGTGTCATGGAACATATAGAGATTAAAGAGAAGGAGGTGCTTTCTGCCTTACAGCGAATAAAGGTAGATAAATCCCCCGGGCCTGACATGATATTCCCTCGGACCTTGAGGGAGACTAATGTAGAAATTGCAGGGGCCCTGGCAGAAATATTTAAAATGTCCTTAGCCACGGGTGAGGTGCCGGAGGATTGGAGGGTAGCTCATGTTGTTCTGTTGTTTAAAAAAGGCTCCAAAAGTAAACCAGTTAATTACAGGCCAGTGAGCCTGACGTCAGTAGTAGGTAAATTATTGGAAGGTGTTCTGAGAGATCGGATATACAATTATTTGGACAGCCAAGGGCTGATTAAGGATAGTCAGCATGGCTTTGTGCGTGGTAGGTCATGTTTAACGAACCTTGTAGAGTTTTTCGAGGAGGTTACCAAGAAAGTAGATGAAGGAAAGGATGTGGATATTGTCTACATGGACTTTAGTAAGGCCTTTGACAAGGTCCCACATGGGAGGTTAGTTCAGAAGGTTCAGACGCTTGGTATCCATAGAGAGTTTGTAAACTGGATTCGAAATTGGCTGTGTGGGAGAAGACAGAGAGTGGTAGTGGATGATTTCTTCTCAGACTGGAGGCCTGTGACTAGTGGTGTGCCTTAGGGATCTGTGCTGGGACCATTGTTGTTTGTTGTCTATATCAATGATTTGGATGATAATGTGGTAAATTGGATCAGCAAGTTTGCTGATGACACTAAGATTGGAGGCGTTGTGGACAGCGAGGAAGGCTTTCAAAGCTTGCAGAGGGATCTGGACCAACTGGAAAAATGGGCCAGAAAATGGCAGATGGAATTTAATGCAGAAAAGTGTGAGGTGTTGCATTTTGGAAGGACAAACCAAGGTAGGACATACACAGTAAATGGTAGGGCACTGAGGAGTGCGGAGGAACAAAGGGATCTGGGAGTTCAGATACATAATTCCCTGAAAGTGGCGTCACAGGTAGACAGGGTTGTAAAGAAAGCTTTTGGCATACTGGCCTTCATAAAGCAAAGTATTGAGTTTAGGAGTTGGGATGTTATGGTGAGGTTGTATAAGACATTGGTGCGGCCAACTTTGGAGTATTGTGTGCAGTTCTGGTCGCCTAACTACAGGAAGGATATCAGTAAGATTGAAAGAGTGCAGAGAAGATTTACTAGGATGTTGCCGGGTCTTCAGGAGTTGAGTTACAGGGAAAGATTAAACAGGTTAGGACTATATTCCTTGGAGTGTAGAAGAATGAGGGGAGATTTGATAGAAGTTTACAAAATTATGAGGGGTATAGACAGAGTAAATGCGAGTAGGCTCTTTCCACTTAGATTAGGAGAGATAAACACGAGAGGACATGGCTTTAGGGTGAAAGGGGAAAGGTTTAGGGGGAACATTAGGGGGAACTTCTTCACTCAGAGAGTGGTGGGAGTGTGGAACGAGCTGCCATCTGACGTGGTAAATGCGGGCTCAATCTTAAGTTTTAAGAATAAATTGGATAGATACATGGATGGGAGAGGTCTGGAGGGTTATGGACTGGGTGCAGGTCAATGGGACTAGCGGAATAATATTTTGGCACAGGCTAGAAGGGCCGAATGGCCTGTTTTTCTGTGCTGTAGTGTTCTATGGTTCTATTGGAAAACAGCTAATGTAACTCATTTATTCAAAAAGGGAGGGAGACACAAAGGAAATTACAGGCCAGTTAGCTTAACATCTGTCTTAGGGAAATGTTAGAAGCTGTTATTAAAGATGTTATAACAGGGCACTTAGATAAATTCAAGGTAATGATGAAGAGTCATCATGGTTTTGTGAAAGGGAAAACATGTTTAACCAATTTATTGGAGTTCTTTGAAGAAGTAACATTTGCTGTGGATAAAGGGGAACCAATGGATGTACTGTACTTAGATTTTCAGGAGGCATTTAATAAGGTGCCACATCAAAGGTTATTGTGGAAAATAAAAGCTCATGGAGTATGGTGAAACATATTAGCATGGATAGAAGTTGACTAGCTAACAGGAAACAGAGAGTAGGCATAAATGGGTCATTTTCTGGTTGGCAAGATCTAATGAGTGGTGTACCACAGGGATTAGTGCTGGGGCCTCAACTTTTTATAATTTATATAAATGAATTGGATGAATGGACCTAAGGTATGGTCGCTAAATTTGCTGATGACACAAAGATTGTTAGGAAAGTATATTCTGATGACACAAAGATTGTTAGGAAAGTAGATTCTGAAGAGGACATGAGGCTACAAAAGAATACAGATAAAATTAAAAGGTCTTGAAGCGGTCCATGTCCAAATGCAGCAAGACCTGAACAATATACGTGCTTGGGCTGACAAGTGGCATGTAACATTCGCGCCACACAAGTGTCAGGCAATGACCATCTCCAACAAGAGAGAATCTAACCATTGCCCCATGATGTTCAATGGCATTGCCATCCTGGAATCCCCCACTATCAACATCCTTGGGGGTTACCATTGACAGAAACTGAACTGGACTAACCATATAAATACTGTGGCTACAACAGCAGGTCAGAGGGTAGGAGTCCTGCGACAAGTAACTCACCACCTGACTCCCCCCAAAGCCTGTCCACCATCTACAAGGCACAAGTCAGGAGTGTGATGGAATGCATCCTGCTTGCCTGGGTGAGTGCAGCTCCCACAACACTCAATAACTAGCCCACTTGCACCACATCCACAAACATTCACCTCCTCCACCACCAACGCACAGTAGCACCAGTGTGTACCATCTACAAGATGCACTGCAGAAATTCACCAAGGTTCCTTAGACAGCACCTTCCAAACCCACGACCACTACCATCAAGAAGGACAAGGGCAGCAAATGACCATAAGACATAGGAGCAGAAATTAGGCCATTCGGCCCATCGAGTCTGCTCCGCCGTTCAATCATGGCTGATAAGTTTCTCAACCCCATTCTCCCACCTTCTCCCACCTTGATCCCCTTACCAATCAAGAACCTATCTATCTCGGTCTTAAATACACTCAATGACCTGCCCTCCACAGCCTTCTGTGGCAATGAATTCCATAGATTCACCACTCTCTGGCTAAAGAAGTTTCTCCTCATCTCTGTTCTAAAAGGTCTTCCCTTTACTCTGAGGCTGTGCCCTCGGGTCCTAGTCTCTCCTACTAATGGAAACATCTTCCCCACGTTCACTCTATCCATGCCTTTCAGTATTCTGTAAGTTTCAATCAGATCCCCCCTCATCCTTCTAAACTCCATCGAGTATAGACCCAGAGTCCTCAAACGTTCCTCATATGTTAAGCCTTTCATTCCTGGAATCATTCTCGTGAACCTCCTCTGGGCCTTCTCCAGGGCCAGCACATCCTTCCTGAGATACGGGGCCCAAAATTGCTCACAATATTCTAAATGTGGTCTGACCAGAGCCTTATAAAACCTCAGCAGCACATCCCTGTTTTTATAGTCTAGTCCTCTCGAAATAAATGCCAACATTGCATTTGCCTTCCTAACTACCGTGTCAACCTGCAAGTTAACCTTAAGAGAATCCTGGACTAGGACTCCCAAGTCCCTTTGCACTCCAGATTTCTGAATTCTCTCCCCGTTTAGAAAATAGCCTATGCCTCTATTCTTCCTATCAAAGTGCATGACCTCACACTTCCCCACGTTGTATTCCATCTGCCACTTCTTTGCCCATTCTCCTAACCTGTCCAAATCCTTCTGCAGCCTCCCCGCCTCCTCAATACTACCAGTCCCTCCACCTACCTTTGGATGGAAGCGCCATCACTTGGAAGTTCCCCTTCAAGTCACTCACCATCTTGACTTGGAGATATATCGCCGTTCCATCACTGTCGCTGGGTCAAAACCCTGGCACTCCCTCCCTAACAGCACTGTGGGTGTACTCACACCACACGGACTGCAGCGGCTCAAGAAGGTAGCTCACCACCACCTTCATAAGGGCAACTAGGGATGGGCAATAAATGCTAGCCTAGCCAGTGAAGTCCACATCCCGTGAACGAATAAAAAGAGTGGACATAGATCTGGCAAATGGAGTATAATGTGGGAAATGTGAAATTGTCCATTTTAGGCAGGAAGAATAAAAAAGAAACATATTTAAATGGTGAGAGATTGCAGAGCTCTGGGTGTCTGAATAGATGAATCACAAAAGGTTCGCTTGCAAGTACAGCAAGTAATTAGGAAAGCAAATCAAATGTTATCATTTATTGTGAGGGGAATTGAATGCAAGTGTAGGGAGGTTATGCTTCATTTATGCAGGGCATTGGTGAGACCACATCTGGGGTACTGTATACAGTATTGGTCTCCTTATTTAAGGAAGAATGTTAGTGCATTGGAAGCAATTCAGAGAAGGCTTACTAGACCAATACCAGGGATGGGTGGGTTGTCTTATGAGAAAAGGTTGGAAGGCTAGGCTTGTATCCACTGGAGCTTAGAAGAGTAAGAGGCGACTTGATTGAAATGTATAAGATCCTGAGGGGACTTGACAGGGTGGGTGTGGAAAGGATATTTCCTCTTGTGGGAGAATCTAGAACTAGGGAGTCATTGTTTAAAAATAAGGCGTTGCTCAATTAAGACAGAGATGAGAATCTTTCTCTGAGGGTCATGACTCTTTGGAACTCTCTTCCTCAAAAGGCAGTGGAGGCTGAATCTTTGAGTATTTTTAAGACAGAGATAGATAGATCCTTGATAAACAAGGGGCTGAAAGGTTATTGGGGGTCGGCCGGAATATTGAGTTGAGGTTAGAATTAGATCAACCATGATAATATTGAATGGCGTTGCAGGCTTGAAGGGCCGAGCGGCCTACTCCTGCTCCTAATTCATACGTTGGTATGTAGCAGAATGGCTGCACCTATACAAGTATATGTTCGCAAGAATCAGTACATTCAGGAGGGCAAGAACGATGAGAGGTCAGAAATAAAGCCAATTGAAAATAAGAAACAAAACCAAGAGCTCCCATTGAATCTCAGGTCAGAATCGATTGTTTTCGCTGGCATCTGGGGTCACGTTAATTTTCAAGTGATAAAATGGAGTTGTATTGGAAAACAGTGTGGGAAGAACTGGATGGGGGCAATAGTCTAAAAGTTAGAGCCAGACCTTTTCAGAAGTGAAAATAAGAAAGAAAAAAGGGAGAAGTTTGGAAAACTCTTCCACCATTGACAAAGGTGGGTATGTGGGATTAAGCCACAGATCAACCATGATCTCAGTGAATGGCAAAGCAGCAGTGAGGAAGAAGGGAAGTCCTGTGTTTGATGGCATTGTGGTGAGGTGGGACAGCAGGGAATCACTGAGGGGGTTGGGGGGAGATATTGGGATGTAGTAATTGGGAGCTGGATATTCAGTGTTTGCTGGGGCGAGGGTCACAGTTCCAGCAGTTCCAATTTCTAGCTTTCTAACAAATCTCACTTTGGAATCTCCTCCCAAACCGACACTTTCTCTCAGATGTCTTGCGCAAGGGGTCACCTCCAGGGTTTCGATCTCTCCTTACGATGTTCCTGTTCCCTAGGTCACCATATGCATTCAAGCTGTCTTCCACGCATTCTCTCTCACCGACTCAGCTGTCAACAGTACACCACTGCTTCATGTGCCCATATCAAAGAGTTACAGACCTTCAACAATTTCTTTGGACCTCTGGCCTCATGCAAACTGTTCTCGTTTTCAATCTGCTTTCTGCAGCTTTTGTCTCTTTAAATCTGAAGCTTGGAGCCTTTCTCTCTGCCCCTCACTCTCAACCTCACTTAACAGGACCTTTTCCAGACTCCTGACCTTCCTTTGACTAGAAGGTCTGCTTGGGACTTTCTCCTGTTCCACTGCCCTGGATTCTTGGGGACTTTCTTCTTTAGATTGGGACTGGCTATCTGCCCCTTTTGCCCCAGTCTTAACTTTCAAAACCAACTTTAGCTTGGAACTAGCTATCTGCCTGTTCTAGGCTGCTTCTGCCTGGCAGCTACCTTCAAAACTAAACTCAAAACTGCTTTTCTAGTTCTTTGTGTGTGCATCTGTGGGAGGGACCTACCTCTCTGAGCCTCTGTTGCTAGGCAACAGCGCTTTTTTTTCCGACTCATATTTGCTTAACTTAGCTTACAGTAGCAAAAATCTTATTAGAAATGCAAGCACCTTTTAAAGTGAAACTAAAACTCAATTTGACCTTTCTTAACACACAAAGGCAGAAATGCAAATCAAACTTAGACATTAAAGCTAAAACTCATTCCTAACACCTACAAATACCAATGTAACTGACGTAAACTATCTCTATTTCCGAACAATACTAAGACCTCAAATACTGGTGATCTTCAGAGAGGAAGGGAAGTTTGCCTGTATCAGAGGACTCCCTGTTGTGTCCGGAGCCCGGCAACACTTGGATTCAGCTTCGCAACAGAAGTAGTACTGCCATCATAGCCTGTTATACATGTTGGGATAAAGGATCAGAAAGGTTGTATGTGGTACATCCGCAGCTGAATGCATTCCTTTGGAGTCATTCCACCTTCAGACTGATGCCCCTAACAGTTTCTCGTAAGTCATTTGGACCCTTCAGTGTTTTGCGGCGCCCTCTCGCATTCCATCTGCCTGAGCAGTGCTCACCATCCCAGTGGGGCTGCCAACCAGCCCTCCCTTCAGGCCTTCCCCTATCCGTGCACTGCCCACCATCCCTAATTAGATGGTGAATGTAGAGGCAGCCTGTTTTTTTCTCATTGCTCTTTCATGTGATGTGTGTGTCACTGGCAAGGTCAGCATTTATTGCCTATCTATAATTGCCCTTGCAATGAGTGGCTTCGTAGGCCATTTCAGAGGGCAGTTAAGAGTCAACTACATTGCTGTGGGTCTGGAGTCACATATAGGACAGTCCGAGTAAGGATGGCAGATTTCCTTCCCTAAAGGACCAGGGATAGGTGCTAGAAAAGCTATTAGACCTAAAGGCTGACGAGCCCCAGGACCTAGGATCTTAAAAGACGTGGCAACAGAGATAGCTGATGCATTGATATAATCTTCCAAAGTTCCTTAGATTGTGGAAAGGTTCCTGTGAATTGGGAATTAGCCAATGTAACACCTTTATGCAAGGAAGGAGGGAGGCAGAAAGCAAGAAACTGTAGGCCAGTTAACGTAACATCTGTCATAGAGAAAGTGCTAGAATCCATTATAAAGGAGTTTATAGCAGAGCCAAAATGGTTTTGTGAAAGGGAAATGTTGTTTAACTAATCTATTTTTTGAATTTTTTGACAAAGTGGATTAAGAGGAACTGGTCGATGTGGTGTACTTGGATTTCTAAAAGGCATTTGATATGTTGCCACATCAAAGGTTACCACACAAGATAAGAGCACATGGTGTAGAGGGTAACATATTAACATGGATAAAGAATTGGTTGCCCAACAGGAAGCAGAGAGCAGTGATAAATGGGCCTTTTTCAGATTGGTAAGCTGAAACTAATTGAGTGCCACAGGGATCAGTGCTGGGTCCTCAACTATTTACAATCTATATCAATGACTTGGATGAAGGGACTGAATGTATGGTAGCTAAATTTGCCGATGACACCAAGATAAATGGGAAAGTAAATTGTCAAGAAGAGATCAAGAGTCTGCAAAGGGATATAGACAGGTTAGGTGAGTGGGCAAAAATTTGGCAGATGGAGTATAAAGTGGGTAAATGTGAACTTGTTTAGTTTGGCAGGAGGAATAGAAAAGCAGTGTACTGTTTAAATGGAGAAAGATTGCAGAACTTGGTGGTACAGAGGGATCTGGGTGTCCTGGTGCATGAATCACAAAGTTAGTATGCAGGTACAGCAAGTGATTAGGAAGGCAAGTAGAATGTTGGCGTTCAATGCAAGAGGAATGGAATATAAAAGCAGGGAAGTTTTACGACAGCTGTACAGGGCCTTGGTGAGACCACATCTGGAGTAATGTATGTAGTTTTGGTCTCATTTAAAAATAAGATATAATTGATTTAGAAGCAGTTCAGAAAAGGTTCATTCCTGGGATGAAGGGGTTATCTTATGAAGAAAGGTTGAACAGGTTAGGCCTATACCCAGTGGAGTTTAGAAGAATGAGAGGTGATCTTATTGAAAACTACAAGATCCTGAGGAGACTTGAGAGGTCGGATATCCGGAGGATGTCCCCTCTTATGGGGGAGACATAGTTTAAAAATAAAAGGTCTCCCTTTTAAGACAGAGATGAGGAGAAACTATTTCTCCCAAAGGGTTATTGGTGTGTGGAATTGTCTTCCCCAGAAAGTAGCGGAGGCTGAGTCTTTGAATTTATCTAAGGCAGAGTTAGACAGATTTTTGTTGAGCAATGGAGTCGAGAGTTATGGGGTACAGACAGGAAAGTGGACCTGGGACCACAGTCAGATCAGCCATGATCTTATTGAATGGTGGAGCAGGCTCAAATGGCCTACACCTGTTCCTACGTCCTAGTGAACCAGATGTGTTTTTACAACAATCAATGATAGTTGTCTTGGTCACCATTACTGAGACAAGCTTTATATTCCAGACTTATTAGTTGAATTTAAATTCCATGAACTATCAAGGTGGGATTTGAACCCATGTCCCCAGATCATTAACCTGGGCTTCTAGATTTTTAGTCTAGTGACATTACCATTACACAACCATCTCCTCTGTTAATTGGTGATCTCCTGATTGCATAGGAATGCTGACAGGGGGGAGGTCAGGACCCGGAAATGACCCTGATGCCCGTTAATGTTTTCTTCCAGGAAGGTTAAGGTCCATGTGCCCGCCTCTTTCACCAGTCTGACTATGTCCCCCTCAAAGTCTATTATTATTATTATACTCTGTGTATCCAAGTCCAGGTCATTAGTATATATCAAAAGAACTAATGGTCCTAATACTGACCCATGAAAGCACTATTGTATTCCTCCCTCTAGTCTGAAAAACAACAGTTTACCACTATTCTCTGCTTTCTGTCCCTTAGCTAGTTTTGTATCCAAGCTGCCACAGTCCCATTAATCCCATGGGTGTTAATTTTGTTAACAAGCAAATTATCTGATATTTTGTGAAACTTCTCTAAAATGTCCATATACGCAAATATCAATTAATTTTGTCTTGCATTCTAGTCCCTAAAAGTTTCCCCCACTGATATTAAACTGACTGGCCTCTACTTGCTGGGCTTTTCAATTCCCACTTTGGACATGGGTGTAACATTTGAAATTTTCCAGTGCTTTGGCAGCAGCATTCTTCCCCCACCCCACCCTGCCCCCGGCTCCACCCCACTCTCCACAAGGAGGATTGGGAGATTATGGGCAGAGCCTGCGCAATTTCCACACTTTCTTTAGTCAGTAACCTAGGATGCATCCCATCCTGACTGGGTAACTTTTCCACTTTGAAAACTGTCAAACTGTTAAGTATCTTTTGACATAAGTTTTTCCAATTGTAGAAGCATGATGGGGTGTGAGGTTTGTGAGTGGTGTGAATGTAATCAACCTATTCAATAGATTGGAATTATTCCAACTCCATGTTCTTGGTATCTTCTCACTGAGGAACTGTGGAGCTGAATTTGTTCTTTGTGAGGTGTGACATCACTGGGGGGTATGTTTCTTCTCTGCGATTTACAGCCTTAAGAACCTGCCTAGGGGATCATCAAGGTTCTTGTGTAAAGTGTGTACTTTGTATTTTGTGACAATGAATAAGATTCCAGTTTTGCAGAAGTGAATTTGAAAGTATTGCTAAATTTAATGTTCTGAAAAATGGTTCCATGCAAATATCTGAATACTTTGCTGCTGTTTGTTGTCTTGTGATCTTGAGTATTCCTTTAGTTCATGATTGGAGAGAAATCATTCAACCCAAAACTACTGCCTGTCGAAGCTCATAGATACTAGGGCTCCGGTTGATTGCTTGGTTTTGTTCATGCCATTGGTTAATAAAGGAATCTTGAAATTGTGGAGTATAGTTTTAATCTGTTGATGCTTATTGTGCTTTCAGTAGGAGGAGTCAGAGTCCAATCAACTGCATCAGACCGAGTGCACTGGGGCCTTTGAAAAGAAAAGGTAACCATTCAGTGAACCAAAAGTCACTTTTATCTTTAAAGAAGATGATTTTATATTGTTCTGTCAAGGTGCCATGAAAAGTACAGTTGATTGTGTCTGGGTTAAAAAGTCATAGGTTCAAACCCCACTCCTACTTTTGAGTTCAGAATCCAATCTGGCACCTTTTGAGGAAAGTCCTTTGACTTGATTGGTTGAATGCAGAAGATCTAATGGCGCTATTGGAAGAGCAGCAAGGGCGTTCTCCTGGTCAATATTTATCCCTCGACTGACACCATAAAAATCCATTAATCAGTTCCTTCCTTACAGTTTTGTCGGATCATGCTATGCAAACCAGAGTGCCAAATCTTCAAAAATAATTCAGTGAGTTGTCTTGATGAGGTGATAAGTGCAAATGCAAACGATGTAAATACAAAACTTAAATAATGAAGCAGTCTGTGTCCATATGTAGCAATACCCAGACAGCATTCAGACTTGGGCTGATAAGTGGCAAGTAGCGTTTGTGTTCACACAAGTGCCAGACATTTCCAAAAAGAGAATATAGGAACATAGAAGCAGAAGTAGGCCATTCAGCCCATCGAGTCTGCTCCGCCATGCAGTACGGACGTGGCTGATCATCCACTTCAGTGCCTTTTTCTCACACTGTCCCCATATCCCTTTATCTCATTGGTATTTAGAAATCTGTCAATCTCTGCTCAAGGTACTCAGTGATTGATCTTCCACAGCCTGCTGGGGTAGAGAATTCCAAAGATTCACAATCCACTGAGTACAAAAAAAAAAACCTCCTTATCTAGGTCCTAAGTTTTCCCCCTTATTTTTAAATTGTGTCCTCTGGTTCAAGACTCCCTAACCAGGGGAAACATCTTACCTGCATCTGCCCTGTCTGTTCCTTTAAGTATTTTGTAGGTTTCAATGAGATCACCTCTCATTCTTTGAAACTCTAGAGAATACAGGTCCAGTTTGCCCAATCTCGCTTCATAAGACAGTCCTGCCATCCCCGGAACAAGTCTGGTGAGCCTTCACTGCACTCCCTCTATGGCAGTAATATCCTTTCTGAGGTATGGGGACCAAAACTACACACACTGCTCCAGGTGTGGTCTAACCAAGGTTCTATACAATTGAAGCAAGACTTCACTACTCCTGTATTCAAATCCTTTGTGACAAAGGCTAACATTCCATTAGAGTCATAGAGGTCTACAGCACAGAAAAAGGCCCATCAGCCCATCGAGTCTGCGCTGGTCAAACAAGTACCTAACTATTCTAATCCCATTTTCCAGCACTAGGCCCATAGCCTTGTATGCCATGGCATCGCAAGTGCACATCCAAATACCTCTTAAATATTATGAGGGTTTCTGCCTCTCCCACCCTTTCAGGCAGAGAGTTCCAGATTCCCACCACCCTCTGGCTGACAAAATTCTTCCTCACATCCCCTCTAAACCCCCTGCCCCTTACCTTAAATCTGTGCCCCCTGGTTATTGATCCCTCCACCAAGGGGAAAAGTTCCTTCCTGTCTACCCTATCTATGCCCCTCATAATTTTATACACCTCAATCATGTCCCCGCTCAATCTCCTCTGCTCCAGGGAAAATAACCCCGGTCTATCCAATCTCTCCTCATAACTAAAACTCTCCAGCCCAGGCAACATCCTGGTAAATCTCCTCTGCATTCTCTCTAGTGCAATCACATCCTTCCTATAATGTGGATTCCAGAACTGCACGCAATACTCTAGCTGTGGCCTAACCAGCATTTTATACAGTCCCAGCATAACCTCCCTGCTCTTATATTCTATGCTTCGACTAATAAAAGCAAGTATCCCATATGCCTCTTAACCAATTTATCTACCTGTCCCCCTACCTTAATGGACCGGTAGACAGGCACACCAAGGTCCCCCTGATCCTTGGTACTTCCCAGGGTCCTACAATTCATTGTGTATTCCCCTGCCTTGTTTGTCCTGCCCAAGTGTATTCCCGTGCCTTGTTTGTCCCACCTCACACTTATCTGGATTAAATTCCATTTGCCACTGATCAGCCCATCTGACCAGCCTGTCTATATCCTCCTGTAATCTAAGGCTATCCTCCTCAATATTTACCACCCCACCAATTTTCGTGTCACCCGCAAACTTACTGATCAACCCTCCTACTTTCAAGACTAAATCGTTTATATATATCTCACAAACAGCAAGGGACCCAACACCGATCCCTGTGGGACCACACTGGACACAGGCATCCAGCCACAAAAACACCCCTCGGCCATCACCCTCTGCTTCCTGCCACTCAGCCAATTCTGGATCCAGTTTGCCAAATTGCCTTGGATCCAGTTATCAGTATCCCATGCAGGACCTTATCAAAAGCCTTGCTGAAGCCCAAATAGACTATGTCAAATGCATTGCCCTCATTTACATACCTGGTCACCTCTTTGAAAAATTCAATCAAATTGGTTAGACATGAGCCTTCCTAATTGCTTGCTGCACCTGCATGTTAGCTTTCAGTGACTTATGGACAAGGACACCCAGGTCCCTTTGTACATCTACACTTTCTAATCTCTCACCATTTAAAAAATACCTGGCACATCCATTCCTCCTACCAAAGTGGATAACCTCACATTATTTTCTATCTGTCATGTTGTTGCCCACTAAATCTGTTCAAATCTCCTTAAAGCCGCTCTGTATCTTCCTCACAACACACCTAGCTTTGTGTCATCCGCGAACTTGGAAATATTACATTTGGTTCCCACATTCAAATCATTGATATATATTGTGAACAGCTGGGGCCTGAGTACTGATCCTTGTGGTTCGCTACTAGTCACAGTCTGCTAGCGCGAGAATGACCCATTTATTCCGACTCTGTTTCCTGCCTGTTAACCAATCCTTAATCCATGCAAGCATATTATCTCCTGTCCCATGTGCTTTAATTTTGCTAACCAAACTCCTGTTTATCAAAAGCCTTCTGAAAATCCAAGGATAACACATCCACCTTATCAATTTTGTTAGTAACATCCTCAAAAAAACTCCAACAGGTTCATCAAACATGACTTCCCACAGATAAATCCATGTTGACTATGTCCAATCAGATCATTATGACCAAGTGTTCATTTATCACATCCTTTAGAATAGGTTCCAGTATTTTCTACTACTGATGTAAGGCCAATAGGCCTGTAGTTCCCTGTTTTCTCTCTTCCCCCTTCCTTCTCAAATAGCGGAGTGACATTGGCTACCTTCTAATCTGCAGAAGCTGTTCCAGAATCTATAGAATTTTGGAAGATCACCAATGCATCCACTATCTCCATAGCTACCTCCTTCAATATTCTGGGATGTAGAATATCAGGTCCCAAGGATTTATCAACCTTCGATCTCATTAATTTCTCCAAAACAACCTTCTTACTAATACTAATTTCCTTCAATTCCTCATTTTCCCTCGTCCCTTGGATCTCTAATTCGGGGAGATTTCTTGTATCTTTCTCAGTGAAGACAGATGCAAAGTAATTATTTAGCTTGTGCCATTTCTATATTCCCCTTAATAAATTCTCCTGACTCTGCCTATAATGGACCCACATTTGTCTTAAACAAAGGTTTCCTTTTTATGTAGGTATAGAAGCTTTTCCAGTCTGCTTTTATGTTTTTTGCTAGTTTACATTCATATTCTATTCTCCCTTTCTTTATCAGTTTCTTGGTCTTCCTTTGCTGTATTCTAAAATCCTCTCAGGTTTACTACTATTTCTGGCAACTTTATAGGCCTTTTCTTTTAATCTTATACAATCCTTAATTTCCTTAGTCAGTCACAGTTGACTGACTTTTCTTTTTGGGCTTTTGTGCCTTGAAGGAATGTGTAAACTATGTGATAATTCTTTAAAGACTATCCTTTGCCTATGTACCATCATACCTTTTAAAGTATTTTCCCAATCCACTTCAGCCAACTTTCCCCTCATACATTCATAATTCCTGTTGTTCAAATTTAACACTCTGGCTTCAGATTGAACTGCCTCACTTTCAAACATAATGTAAAATTCTATCATATTATGGTTATCCATCCCTAAAGGTTCTTTTACAATAAGTCTATTAATCAGCCCCTTCTCATTACGTAGCACGAGATCCAAAATAGCCTGTTCTCTAGTCGATTCCTCAACATACTGCTCTAGAAAACCACCTCTAACCCATCTCCCCTTGACATAAAGAGTCTAAAGGGGGATTTAGACAGGTTAAGTGAGTGGGCAAAAATTTGGCAGATGGAGTATAATGTGGGAAAATGTGAACTTTGGCAGGAAGAGTAAAAAAGCAGTATAATATTTGAATAGAGAGAGATTGCAGAACTCTATGGTACAGAGGGATCTGGTTAAACCGGTACATGAATCACGAGAAGTTAGTATGTAGGAAGGCAAATGGAATATTGGTGTTTAGTGCAAGGGGAATGGAATATAAAAATCGGAAAGTTATGCTACAGTTGTACAGGGCCTTGGTGAGACCATGTATGGAGTACTATGTACAATTTTGGTCTCCTTACTTAAAACGGAATATGATTGAATTAGAACATTTGCTCAACTGATTCCTGGGATGAGGGGTTTGACATATGAGGAAGGGTTAAGCAGCCTATATCCATTGGAGTTTAGAACAATGAGAGAACGTATAAGAAAATGGGAGGTGGTGGAATAGTGGTATTGTCACTGGACTAGAAATCCAGAGACCCAGGGTAATGCTCTGGGGTTTGAATTCCACCACAGCAGATGGTGAAATTTGAATTCAATAAAAAATCTGGAATTAAAAGTCTGATGACCATTGTCGATTGTCATAAAAACCCATCTGGTTCACTAATGCCATCCTTACCTGGTCTGGCCAACTTGATATGTAGAAATCTATCAATTTCAGTTGTGAACATACTCAATGACTGATCCTGCACAGCTCTCTGGGGCAGAGAGTTCCAAAGCTTCACCATCCTCTGATTGAAGAAATTCCTCCTCGTCTCAGTCCTAAATGACTGGCCCCTTATCCTGAGACTGTGACTCAGTTCTAGATATCCCAGCGAGGGGAAACATCTTTCCTGCATCTATCCTGCTGAGCCCTGTAAGAATTTTGTCTGTTTGAATGAGATCACCTCTCATTCTTCTAAACTCCAGAGATTAAAGGCCCAATCTATTTAATCGTTCCTCATAAGACAACCCCGTCAAGCCAGCAATTAACTTCGTGAAGCTTCTTTGCAATCCCTCTATGGCAAGTATATCTTTCCTTCGGTAAGGAGACCAAAACTGCACACACTACTCCAGCTGCAGTCTTACCAGGTGCAGTAAGATATCTTTACTCCTATACTCAAAACCTCTTGTAACAAAGGCCAACATATCATTGGCCTTATTAATTGCTTGCTGTACCTGCATGTTAGCTTTCAGTGACTCGTGAACAAGTTCAACAATGCCTAGACTCTCACCATTTAAGAAATACTCTGTATTTCTGTTTTTACCTTGTATTTCTCCACACTCTATTCCATCTGCCAAATTTTTGCCCACTCGCTCAGCCTCTCCAAATCCCCTTGAAGCATCTTTGCAGAGGTGATCTGATTGAAACAACTAAGATCCTGAAGGGACTTAACAGGTTGGATGCTGAGAGGATGTTTCCCTTTGTGGGAAAATCTAGAACAAGGGAACACAGTTTAAAAATTAGGGGTCTCCCATTTAAGACTAAAATGAGAATTCTTTTTTTCTCAGAGAGTGATTAGCCTGTGGAATTCTCTTCCCCAGAGAGCAGTGGAGGCTGAGTCATTGAATATATTCAATTCAAGGCTATGTTAGGTAGATTTTTGATCAGCAAGGGAGTCGAGGGTTATGGGGGCAAACAGGAAAGCGGATTTGAGGCCAGAATCAGATCAGCCATGATCTCATTGAATGGCAGAGCAGGTTCAAGGGGCCAAATGGCCTACTCCTGTGCCTAACTCTTTTGTTGTATTCACTGGCATTACCGTCACCAAATTCCCCCACCATGGTCATCCTGGGGGTTACCATTGACAAGAAGCTGTACAGGACCAGCCACATAAATACTGTGGCTAAAAGAGCAGGTCCGAGGCTGGGAATTCTGTGGTGAGTAACTCACCTCCTGACTCCCCAGAGTCCGTCCACCATCTACAAAGCGCATGTCAGGAGTGTGGTAGAACACACTCCTTTTGCCTGGATCAGTGTAGCTCCAACAACACTCAAGAAGCTCGACACCATCCAGGACAGAGCAGTCCACTTGATTGGCACCTTATCTACCACCTTAAATGTTCACTTCTTCCACCATCGATGCACAGTAGCAGCAGCAGTGTGTACCATCTACAAGATGCACTGCAGCAATTCACCAAGGCTCCTTAGACAACGCCTTCCAAACCCACGGCCACCTAGAAGGACAAAGCCAGCAAATGCATGGGAACACCACCACCTGCAAGTTCCCCTCCAAGTCGCACACCATCCTGACTTGGAAATATATCACTGTCACTGGATCAAAATCTTGGAACTTCCTCCCTAACAGCACTGTGAGTGTACCTACACCACATGGACTTCAGTGGTTCCTTCTCAAGGGAATTAGGGATAGGCAAAAATGCTGGCTTTTCCAGCAATGCCCAATCCTGAAAAAGTGTTTTTTAAAAAAAGCATCTTTCTCTCTGCAATTGTAACTTGTAATCTTCCCACATTGGTCCGTTTGAAAACAAAACTTGCATTTACAGTGTTTCTTTGCTTAACATTGTAGTTGTATTCCTGAAAAGTGTAACTTTAAGTGAAACAACTTTAAGCGAATCAGATTTTCCCATTACAATCAATGTAAAAGCTGTAGTTAGGCTCTTCACAACCTTTCTTGTCAGGAAAAAAATTAAAATGTTATAAGTTGAATTCATATTCATAAATGCCTACATTCGTAAATGAAATAACCTTTAAAATAAAATAAATTTTAAAACATAAAAGAAATACAGGATTAATATAAATAAATAAAAATAAATTGTACTCACCAGCTGGTTTTGGAGTGACCAGACTCCATCTAATGGCAGATGTTGGTCGGTGCAGCGAGCAGCAGAAGAAATCCCAGGACTTCAGTATCTGCTGTGAGCAGGAATGGGGGCAAGGGGAAAGAAGAGCCATCTGAAGAAACTCCCCCATGGTGGCAGCGGACATCAGGGTCTTGGGCTACAGTACAGTGCAAGAGGAGCAACAGAAGATGTCTCCAATGGCGGTGCACTGATTCCAATAGCGCTGGGAAAAATGGCACAAAATGCCGTGTATGTGTGAGAGATGAACAGGCCACAGAACAGGAAATCTGTGACAAACGACGTTATAGTACAAGTCACAATGTTAAATGGCCATATAGTCCCTGCTTTATGACCAATGTTACAGCAAAGCAACATTGACTGAGTCAGTGTTAAGCAGAGACCCGCAGCATCTATCATGATTTCAGGACGTCCCAAAGTCAATGCCAATTATGTACTTTTGAAATGTAGTCACTGTTATAATATAGGAAATATGACAGCCAATTTGCACACAGTTAACTCCCATTCAGAGCAATGCGATAATCACCAGATGTTGATTGAGGGATAAATATTGGGCAGGATTTTGGAGAGAACTCCCCTGTTCTTCGAAATAGTGCCTTGGCATCTTTGCATCCACCTTGGAGGTTTAACAACTTATCTGAAAGACAGCATCTTCAACAAGTACAACTCTCTCTCAGTACTGTAGTAGGAAAATCAGCCTAGATTCTTCCCTCAAGTTTCTGGAGTTGGTCCTGAACTCTTAAGCTACTGATTCAGGTGAAAATGCTACCCTCTGAGACACAGCTGACACTTTTTTGCAAAGAAAAACAGTGTCTGCGGCCCCAGTGATTAATCTTTATTTATAATTCCAGGTGAGATGGAATCTGAAAGCCAACCAAAGCGACTTTTCCAAGGAACCACAAACATGCTGTCCTCTGATGCCTCACAATTGCCAGAACTTGGCTCCTGGTGAGCACCCAGTTTAGTACCTTCACTTAATCTGTATACTCCATTCCTGAGTTTAATCTGTATACTATTCATTGTTTCTGAGTTTTTCCCTCTAGTGGTTTAAGGGAAACTAAGCTTTGATGAGTTAATCTGTTTCCCACATTGGTATTTCTGTGTCTACAAACTCTGATTCAGCAGTAGGACAAACTGTAGCTGTGGTTTGTACTTCCAGTAAAACAGCTGCAACCAGTTCTCTCATTACTGTATGTGCAAGTGGACATGCACACACTACTCCACATATACAAACTTAGTGGGGAAAAATTGTCATTTGTGGGATGTGGGCTTCGCTGGCCACACCAGCATTTATTGCCCTTTGTTCAGAGGGCATTTAAGGGTCAATCGCACAACCACATGTGGAGTCACATGTAGGGCAGATCAGGTAAGAACAGCAGATTTCCTTACCTAAAGGTTATTAGTGAACCAGATGAGTTTTTACAACAATCAACAATGGTTTCATGGTTGTTATCAGACTTTTAATTTCAGATTTTTATTGAGTTCAAATTTCATCATCTGCTGTGGTGGGATTTGAACCTGGGTCCCCAGGGCATTACCCTGGGTCTCTGGAATGCTAATCAGTGACAGTACCGCTATGCCGCCACTGCCTGCCCATTATTGCCCTTGAGAAGGAGGTGGTGAGCTGTCTTCTTGGACCGCTGCTGTCCATGTGGTGTGGGTACACCCACAGTGCTGTTAGGAAGGGTGTTCCAGGATTTTGACCCGGTGACATAGAAATATATCGCCGTTCCTTCAAAGTCAAGATGACTTTGAGGGGAACTTGCAGATGGTGGTGTTCCCATGCATTTGCTTCCCTGGTCCTTCTAGGCCAGACTTATCCAATTTCCGACCTGCCAACCAATGTTCAAAATACACTTAAGTGGAAGTGACAGATTCTATAAGGAGCTGCTCCTCCAATCACAGGCTGTTTCTTTCCTGCGTTTACTGCTGATAGACTCACTAGTGGCAGTGCTAGGCCTGAGGACCAGAGCAGCAGTGTTGAGTCTGAAGTGGGTGGGGAGGTTACTGGATGTGAGAAGTTGCAAGAGAGTGCCTGTTTGACTGGGGAAAGGGGAGCATGAGAGGTCACAAAGAATATCTGCCCATCGTGGTGGGGGCGCGGCAGTGGGAAGAAGCAGCAAGGGAATGTTTGGCAGCCGGGAATGAATTGAAACTGATCAGTAATTGCTCTAACAGATCCTGGATTAATCTGTCAATTTCCTGTAAGCAGCAAGCGCTGAATTGAAATGACAAGTTTCAGAATGGCAAGAATTTCTATTTATTTCCAAATTGCTGCTGTTTCTTTTTACATACGAATTAGGAGCAGGAGAAGGCCATTTGGCCCTTGTAGCCCGCTGCACCATTCAATAAGATCATAACTGATTGTGGCCTCAACTCCACATTCTCGCCTACCCCCAGTAACCTGTGGCTCCCTTAGAATTGTAGAACCATGGAAGGTTTACAGCACAGAAAGAGGCCACTTGGCCCACCTTTCCTGCGCAGGCTGAACAAATCAGCCACCCAGCCTAATCCCACTTTTCAGCATTTGGTCCATAGCCCTGCAGGTTGCGGCATTTCAGGTGCATGTCCAGGCACCCTTTAAATGAGTTGAGGGCTTCTGCCTCTGCTACCCTTTTTAGGCAGAGAGTTCCAGACCCCCATCAGCTTCTGGATGAAAAGGTTTTCCTCATCTCCCCTCTAATCTTTCTACCAATCACTTTTAAGTCTATGCTGCATAGTCACTGACCTCTCTGCTAAAGTAAATAGGCCATTCTCATCCACTCTATCCAGGCCCCATCAATCTTGTACATCTCAATCAAAACTCCCCTCAGTCTCCTCTGTTCGAAGGAGAACAACCCCAGTCTATCCAATCTTTCCTCATAGCTGCAATTTCCCAGTCCTGACAACATCCTCGTAAATCTCCTCTTTCCCCTCTCTAATGCGATTGCATCCTTTCTGTAATGAGGTGACCAGAACTGCACACAGTACTCAAGTTGTGGCCTAACTAATGTTTAATATAGTTCCAGCATAACCTCCAGGCTCTTATATTCTATACCTCAGTTAATAAATGAAAGGATTCTATATCCCTTCTTAACAACCTTATCAACCTGTCCTGCAGCCTTCAGAGATCTGTAGATGTTCACTCCAAGTCCCTCACTTCCTCTACACCGCTCATTATCCTCCCATCTATTGTGTAATCCTTTGCCTTGTTTGACCTCCCCAAATGCATCACCCCACACTTCTCTGGATTAAATTCCATTTGCCACTTTTCTGCTCACCTGACCAGTCCATTGATATCAACCTGCAGTCTACAGCTATCCTCCTCGCTATCAACCGGGCAGCTAATTTTTGTTTCATCTGCAAACTTCTCGATCATTCCCCTACACTTATGTCAAAATCATTAATATATCCCACACAAAGCAGGGGACCTGGTACTGAGTCTTGCAGAACCTGACTGGAAACAACTTTCCAGTCGCAAAAACACCCATCAAAAATTCCCCTTTGTTTCCTGCCACTCAGCCAATTTTGTATCCAGCTTACTACATTCCCCTGGGTCCCACGGGTTTTTATTTTTTAAACCAGTCTGCCTTGTGGGACCTTGTCAAAAGTCTTGCTAAAATCCATTAGACTGTATCAACTGCACTAGCCTCATCAATCCTCCTTGTTACTTCCTCAAACTATTCAATCAAGTCAGTGTTTTAAACTTTATTCATTTATTGGATGAAGGGACCGAAGGCATGATTGCTAAATTTGCTGATGACACAAAGATAGATAGAACAGTAAGTTATGAAGAGGACATAAGGAGGCTACAAAGAAATATAGTTACATAGCCGTTTGGTAGCACAGAACTTGAGTATTGCTGAAAAAAGAGACATGTTGAAGCTTTTCGTCTTGCACTCATCAGAACACTTTGCAAGAATACCAATATATGGGGAAAACCACAGTTTATACTGTATGTGAAGAGAGTGCTGATTGGTTGGGAAGTGGACTCTGTTTGGTAGAGGCGTTACCATGAAGAATGCATGGTGACTGACAGTTAACTGCCAAGCGTTTGAAATTTAAACCAGGCAGCTGGACCCTGATTGGTTAAGGCATTATTCTGAGGAATGAGTCAGCGAATGGCTGTCACTTATTTCTGATAAGACCAATCTTATAGCATGTGGAACTGTAAGAATCCAAACATGTATATTGACCAGTTATGAAGAGAGGTTGGATAGACTTGGGTTGTTTTCGTTGGAGCAGAGAAGACTGAGGGACGACCTGATCGAGGTGTACAAGATTATGAGTGGCATGGATAGGGTGGATAGGGAGCAGCTGTTCCCCTTAGTTGAAGGGTCAGTCACGAGGGGACACAAGTTCAAGGTGAGGGTCAGGAGGTTTAGGGGGGATGTGAGGAAAAACTTTTTTACCCAGAGGGTGGTGACGATCTGGAATGCGCTGCCTGGGAGGGTGGTGGAGGCGGGTTGCCTCACATCCTTTAAAAAGTACCTGGATGAGCACTTAGCACGTCATAACATTCAAGGCTATGGGCCAAGTGCTGGTAAATGAGGATAGGTAGGTAGGTCTGGTGTTTCTCACGTGTCGGTGCAGACTCGATGGGCCGAAGGGCCTCTTCTGCACTGTGTGATTCTGTGATTCAGTGAAGGTAGGCTTGTGGTAGAGAAACCCCTGGCAGATTTCTCAACTAGTACGTCAAGGAAGGGGAGTTAATTTGACTGCTCCGTTTCAAAGGTGAATTTGAGCACAGGATGGAGCCCATTAAGACATGCAAGGAAATTGTTACATGCAGCTGTGGATTTAAATATAGCAAACGTATCAACCACATATCAGAAATATGCGAGGGGTGGGAGGTTAGGTGCCACTCCATCGAAGACACGTTTCTCATGAAACCCAACAAAGATGTTTGTGAGAGTTGGCCCAGAGGGTATCCCATGGCACCACCATCTATTTGGGCATACATGGTGTCATTAAAACTGAACTCACTGCACGAGTTCCGAATATAGATGGGTTAAGTGAGTGGGCAAAATTCTGGCAAATGGAGCATAATGTGGACAAATGTGAAATTGCCCATTTTGGCAGGAAGAATAAAAAATAAGCATATTATCTAATGGTAAGAGATTGCAGAGCTCTGAGATTCAGAGGGATTTGTGTGCTCCAGTGCATGAATTGCAAAAGGTTAGTTTGCAGGTACAGCAAATAATTAGGAAAGCTAATAGAATGCTATCATTTATTGCGAGGGGAATTGAATACAAAAGTAAGGGAGGTTATGCTTCAGTAATATAGGGCATTGGTGAGACCTCACCTGGAGTTCTGTGTACAATACTGGTCTCCTCATTTAAGGAAGGATGTAAATGTGTTGGAAGTATTTCAGAGAACGTTTACCAGATTAATACCTGGAATGGGTGGATTGTCTTATAAGGAATGGTTGGACAAGTTGGGTTTGTATCAGCTTGAGTTTAGAAGAGTAAGAGGCGACTTGATTGGAACATATAATATCCTGAGGGATCGTGACAGGGTGGATGTGGAAAGGATGTTTCCTCTTGTGGGAGAATCCAGAACGAGGGGTCACTATTTAAAAATAATGGGTTGTCCACTTAAGACGGAGATGAGGAGAAATTTTTTCTCTCAGAGGGCCGTGAGTCTTTGGAACTCTCTTCATCAAAAGGTGGTGGAAGTAGAGAGAGTCTTTGAACATTTTGAAGGCAGAGTTAGATAAATTCTTCTTAAGCACAGGGTAGGGTGAAGTTATCTGGGGTAGGCAGGAATATGGAGTGGAGGTTACAGTCATATCAGCCATGATCTTATTGAAAGGTGGAGCAGGCTCAAGAGGCTGAGTGGCCTATTCCTACTTCATGTGTTTGTATTTGAGGGCAGTTAAGGGCTGCCCAATCTGGGGTCACATGTAGTCCAGACCAAGTGAGGATGGCAGTTTTCCTTCCCTAAAGGGCATTAGTGAATCAGATAGGTTTTTCCTATCTGAATGCCTCTTGAATGCCCTCTTGAATGCCTCGGTTGAACCTGCCTCCATCACACTTCCAGGCAGTGCAACCCTGACTTGAACCACTCGCTATGTGAAAAAGCTTTTTCTCACACCACATTTGCTTCCTTTGCAAATCACTTTAAATCTGTGCTGTCTCATTCTAGATCCTTTTACAAGCTACCATTGCTATCTACTCTATCTAGCCCCATCATGATTTTGAACAACTCTATCAAATCTCCTCTTAGCCTTTTCCTCTCTCAGGAGAACAGTCCCAACCTCTTCAATCTATCCATATAATTGAAGTTCCTCATCCCTGGAACTGTTCTTGTAAGCCTCTTCTGCACTCTCTCCAATGTGTTCACATCCTTCCTATAATGCGGCACCCAGAACTGTGCACAATATTCCAGCTGAGGTCTAACGAGTGTCTTATATAAATTCAGCATAACCTCCTTGGTCTTGTACTCTATGCCCCTGTTAATAAAGCCCAGGATACTATATGCTTTATTAACTGCTCTCTCCACCTGTCCTGCCCTCTTCAATGACTTATGCACATAAACACTCAGGTCCCTCTGCCAGTTAAAAATTGTACCCCTTATTTTATATTGAGTCTCCATGTTCTTCCTACCAAAATGCATCACCTTCCACTTCTTTGCATTGAACTTCATCTGCCACCTATCTGCCCACTCCACCAACTCATCTATGTCTTTTTGAAGTTCTACATTGTCCTCCTTACAATTTACAACACTCCCAAGCTTCATATCATCCACAAACTTTGAAACTGCCCTCTGCACACCAAGATCTAGACCATTAATATATATCAGGAAAAGCAAGGGTCCCAATACTGACCCCTGGGAAACTCTACTACAAACCTTCCTCCAGCCCAAAAAATATCCATTGACCATTACTCTCTTTTTCGTATTACTCAGCCAATTTTGTATCCATGTTGCTATTGCCCCTTTTATTGCACGAGCTATAGCTTTTTTCACAAGTCTGTTGTGTGGCACTGTGTCAAATGCCTTTTGAAAGTCCATGTACACCACATCAACAGCATTACCCTCATCGACCTTTTCTGTTACCTCTTCAAAAAACTCCAGCAAGTTAGTTAAATATGATTCCTCTTTAGAAATCTATGTTGGCTCTTCCTTATCAACCCATATTTTTCCATGTGACTACTAATTTTATCCCGAATAATTGTTTCTAGAATCTTGCCCACCACTGAAGTTAAATTGACTGGTCTGTAATTGCTGGGCTTATCCTTACAACCTTTTTTAAACAGGGGCGTAATGTTTGCAATTCTCCAGTCCTCTGGCACCCACCCTGAGTCTAGAGAAGACTGAAAGATTATGGCCAGCGCCCCTGCAATTTCTACTCTCACTTCCTTCAATATCCTTGGATGCATCTCATCCAGTCCCTGGTGCCTTGTCAACTTTAAACACTGACAGTCTATTCAACACTTGCTCCTTATCAATTTTGAACCCTTCTAGTGACAGAATTTCCTCATCTGTCACCACGGCTTGGGTAGCATCTACTTCTTGGTCAAGACAGATGCAAAGTATTCATTTAATACCTCAGCCATAGCCCCTTCATCCATGTGTAAATTCCCTTTTAGGTCCCTAATCGGCCCTATTCCTCCTTTTACCACCCTTTTACTATTTATATGTCTATAGAAGACTTTGGGATCCCCCTTTATGTTGACTGCCAGTCTTTTCTCATAATCCCTCTTTGCTTCTCTAATATGTTTTTTCACCTCTCCTCTGAACCTTCTGTATTCCCCTTGGTTCTCAATTGTATTTTCTACCTGACACCTGTCATAAGTGCACTTTTTCTTCTTTATCTTAATTTCTGTCTCCTTTTTCATCCAGGGAGCTCTGGATTTGTTTGCTCTACCTTTCCCTTTTGATGGAATATATCTTGACTGTGCCTGAACCATTTCTTTTTTAAAGGTAGCCCATTGTTCAGCTATAGCTTTTCCCGCCAACCTTTGGTTCCAGTCTATCTGGCCCAGCTCCGTTCTTGCCCCATTGAAGTCGGCTCTCCCCCAGTTAATTATTCTTACTCTGGATTGCCCATTGTCCTTTTCTACCATCATCCTGAACCTTAGGATCCAATGATCACTGTCTCTTAAATGTTCCCCCCGCTGACACTTGATCTGCTTGGCCCACCTCATTTCCAAGAACCAGATCCAACAGTGTGTCTTTTCGTTATGGGGTATGTGGAACATTCCTTGTTCCAGTCCTACTCCGACCCCCTCCCACAACTCTTTCTCCGGTACGTCGATGATTACTTCGGTGCTGCTTCATGCTCTCGTCTGGACCTGGAAAAATTTATTAATTTTGCTTGCAATTTCCACCCCTCCATAATTTTCACATGGTCCATCTCTGACACTTCCCTTCCCTTCCTTGACCTCTCTGTCTCAATTTCTGATGATAGACTGTCCACCAATATCCATTACAAGCCTACCGACTCCCACAGCTACCTCGACTACAGCTCCTCACACCCCGCTTCCCGTAAGGACTCCATCCCATTCTCTCAGTTCCTTCGCCTCCGTCGCATCTGTTCTGATGATGATACCTTCAAAAACAGTTCCTCTGACGTGTCCTCCTCCTTCCTTAACCGAGGTTTTCCACCCACGGTCGTTGACAGGGCCCTCAACCGTGTCCGCCCCATCTCCCGCGCATCCGCCCTCACGTCTTCTCCTCCCTCCCAGAAACATGATAGGGTCCCCCTTGTCCTCACTTATCACCCCACCAGCCTCCGCATTCAAAGGATCATCCTCCGCCATTTCCGCCAACTCCAGCATGATGCCACCACCAAACACATTTTCCCTTCACCCCCCCGGCGGCATTCCGTAGGGATCGTTCCCTCCGGGACACCCTGGTCCACTCCTCCATCACCCCCTACTCCTCAACCCCCACCTTTGGCACCTCCCCATGCCCACACAGAAGATGCAACACCTGCCCCTTCACTTCCTCTCTCCTGACCGTCCAAGGGCCCAAACACTCCTTTCAAGTGAAGCAGCATTTCACTTGCATTTCCCCTAACTTAGTCTACTGCATTCGTTGCTCCCAATGCGGTCGCCTCTACATTGGAGAGACCAAACGCAAACTGGGCGACCGCTTTGCAGAACACCTGCGGTATGTCTGCAAGAAAGACCCAAACCTCCCTGTCGCTTGCCATTTTAACACTCCACCCTGCTCTCTTGCCCACATGTCTATCCTTGGCTTGCTGCATTGTTCCAATGAAGCCCAACGCAAACTGGAGGAACAGCACCTCATCTTCCGACTAGGCACTTTACAGCCTTCCGGGCTGAATATTGAATTCAACAACTTTAGATCTTAAACTCCCTCCCCCATCCCCACCCCCTTTCCGTTTCTTCCCCCTCCCTTTTGTTTTTTCCAATAATTTATATAGATTTTTCTTTTCCCACCTATTTCCATTATTTTTCAATCTATAACTGTAATACCCAGTCAGTCTTTCCACCCCACCCCCACTAGAGCTGTACCTTGAGTGTCCTGCCATCCATTCTTAATTAGCACATTTTCTTAGATAATATCACCACCTTTAACACCTCTTTGTTCCTTTTGTCTGTGACATCTTTTGATTATCTGCTCCTATCACTGCTTGCTTGTCCCTACAACCCCCCCCCCCCACCACCCCAACAACTTCTCTCTCTCTCCCCCCCCCCCCACTCCCCCGCCAACCTTAAACCAGTTTATATTTCACCCCTCTCCTAACTTTACTCAGTTCTGCTGAAGGGTCATGAGGACTCGAAACGTCAACTCTTTTCTTCTCCGCCGATGCTGCCAGACCTGCTGAGTTTTTCCAGGTAATTCTGTTTTTGTTTTAGTGTGTCTTTTCTTGTTGGATTGGAAACATACTGCTGTAGAAAATTCTGCTGAACACAGTCTAGGAACTTTAACCCCTCTCCGCCCTTTACATTATCACTGTCCCAGTCAATATTCGGGTAATTAAAGGCCCCCATTATAACTACTCTATAATGCCTGTATCTCTCTGTAATGTCCTTGCAAATTTGTTCCTATACATCCTTCCCACTAGTTGGTGGCCTATGGACTACACTGAGCAACTTAATTCCCCCCTTTATTCCTTAGCTCTAGCCAAATTGATTATGCCCTCTCTCCAACACTGCAATGCTCTCCTTAACCAATACCGTCACCCCTCCTCTTCTTCCTTTCCTATCATTTCTGAGCACCTTGTACACGGGAATATTCACATACATGCATAGTAACCCTGATTTAGACTTCATTACTTGCTTCCTTGCTCCAACTCCACCTGTTAACTTACTATTCTTTATAATAATGCTACCTGTCTCTCCCAGTATTTTGTACACCCTGCAATTGCTCTCTCATATTCTCTCCTGGTTCCCACACCCCTGCCGAGTTAGTTTAAAGCCCCCCCAACAACACTAGCAAAACACCCCACAAGAAGCTTGGTCCCAGCTCTGTTCAGGTGCAACTCGTCCGGCTTGTACAGGTGCCATCTCCTCCAGATCCAGCCCCAGGAATCTAAAGCCCTCCCTCCTGCACCATCGTTCCAACCACACATTCATCTGCCTTATCCTCCTATTTTTGTACTCACTTGCGTGTGGCAATGGGAGTAATCTAGAGATTATTACATCTGAGGTTGTGCTTGCTAATTTTCTCCCGAGCTCCCTAAATTCTGAATGCAGGACCACATCCCCCTTCCTACCTAAGTCATTGGTACCAATGTGGACCACGACCTCTGTCTGTTCACCCTCCCCTAGAAGAATGTCCTGCAGCCGCTCTGTGACATCCTTGACCCTGGCACCAGGGAAGCAACATACCATCCTGGAGTCACATCTGCGGCCGCAGAAACGCCTGTCTGTTCCCCGAACTAATGAATCCCCTATCACTATTGCTCTTACTTTCATCTTCCTCCCCTCCTGTACAGCCGAGCCACTCATGGTGCCACAAACTTGGCTTTGACTGCACTCCTCTGAGGAACCAGTGCCCTCACCAGCTTCCAAAACGGAAAACCGATTTGTGAGCGGGACCCCAAGGGACTCCTGCTCTACCTACCTAGTTCTCTTGGACTGCCTGGTGGTCTCCCATTCCCTTTCTGCTTTCAGGCTCCTAAGCTGAGGTGTGACCACCTCTCTGAATGTGCTATCCACGTAGCTCTGAGCCTTGCAGACAGCTCAAGCTTGGAAACCGAGAGCTCAAGTTTCTGCAGCTGGCAGCACTTCCTGTACATGTGGTCAGCAAGGACACTGGTACCGTCCATGGCCTCCCACATATTACTGGCCACACATTCCACTTGACCGAGCTGCCCTGCCATGTCTTAACTTGGTTTTGCTTATATTACTTTATTAAACTGGCCCTGACTTTCCCTTATGGTGTTTCTCACTTAAATCCAAGTGTAGCTTTTTCTTTAGAAAGAATACGCTTTTCTAATTCACAGCAATTTAAAGACAGTTGCCAACAGCAGTGTTTTGCCAACCAATGAACTTATAGTTTTCCTGTGATGTCAGCATTTGTTTTTTCTCATTCTCCTTTCGAACTCTCCCGAGCAGCTGATTGGTGTGCCTCTCCAACTCCCAAGGTAAGTATGGGCCTCAGGTCTCGGTCCCGATTTATCTGCTCTCACTCCGGGCTGCTCCTCCGCAGGCCCACTGCCTCTCCGACTCCCACGTTAATTGTAGACCTCAAGTCTCGGCCCCAGTTTATCTGCTCACGCTCTGGGTTGCTCCTCCGCAGGTCTGCTGCCTCTCCAGCTCCCATAGTAAGTCACCATTCTGACCTGGAAATATATCGCTGTTCCTTCACTGTCGCTGGGTCGACATCTTGGAACTCCCTCCCTAACAGCACAGTGGGTGTACCTACACCACATGGACTGCAGCGGTTCAAGAAGGGAGCTCACCACCACCTTCTCAAGGGCATTTAGGGATGAGCAATAAATGCTGGTCCAGCCAGCGAAGCCCACATCCCATAAATGAATAAAACAAAAGCTAGTTGAAGTGCTGGACTTGTCAGCAGTGAATAGGGTGTTAACACAAGAAAAGGCCATGTTGGGGCAGGAGCTTCATTCCATTTTAACAGCTCTTAGAAAATTCATGTACCAATGCTGTTAGATTCAATTCTATTGTTAGGTTGGTTCAGTCTTCAGAGGACAGCAAGAGAGAGAAAGCGAAAACCAAAAAAAATGAAGATCTTACCATAGAACACTGCAGCACAGAAAAACAGGCCATTCGGCCCTTCTAGTCTGTGCCGAAATATTATTCTGCTAATGCCTTTGACCTGCACCTAGTCCATAACCCTCCAGACCTCTCCCATCCATGTATCTATCCAATTTATTCTTAAAAATTAAGAGTGAGCCCGCATTTACCATGTCAGATGGTAGCTCGTTCCACACTCTCACTCTGAGTGAAGAAGTTCCCCCTAATGTTCCCCCTAAACCTTTCCCCTTTCACCCTAAAGCCATGTCCTCTCGTGTTTATCTCTCCTAATCTAAGTGGAAAGAGCCTACTCGCATTTACTCTGTCTATACCCCTCATAATTTTGTAAACTTCTATCAAATCTCCCCTCATTCTTCTACGCTCCAAGGAATAAAGTCCTAACTTGTTTAATCTTTCCCTGTAACTCAACTCCTGAAGACCCGGCAACATCCTAGTAAATCTTCTCTGCACTCTTTCAATCTTACTGATATCCTTCCTGAAGTTCGGTGACCAGAACTGCACACAATACTCCAAAGTTGGCCTCACCAATGTCTTATACAACCTCACCATAACATCCCAACTCCTATACTCAATACTTTGATTTATGAAGGCCAGTTTGCCAAAAGCTTTCTTTACAACCCTGTCTACCTGTGACGCCACTTTCAGGGAATTATGTATCTGAACTCCCAGATCCCTTTGTTCCTCCGCACTCCTCAGTGCCCTACCATTTACTGTGTATGTCCTACCTTGGTTTGTCCTTCCAAAATGCAACACCTCACACTTTTCTGTGTTAAATTCCATCTGCCATTTTCTGGCCCATTTTTCCAGTTGGTCCAGATCCCTCTGCAAGCTTTGAAAGCCTTCCTCGCTGTCCACAACGCCTCCAATCTTAGAGTCATCAGCAAACCTGCTGATCCAATTTACCACATTATCATCCAGATCATTGATATAGACAACAAACAACAATGGTCCCAGCACAGATCCCTGAGGCACACCACTAGTCACAGGCCTCCAGTCTGAGAAGCAATCATCCACTACCACTCTCTGTCTTCTCCCACACAGCCAATTTTGAATCCAGTTTACAACCTCTCCATGGATACCAAGTGTCTGAACCTTCTGAACTAACCTCCCATGTGGGACCTTGTCAAAGGCCTTACTAAAGTCCATGTAGACAACATCCACAGCCTTTCCTTCATCTACTTTCTTGGTAACCTCCTCGAAAAACTCTACAAGGTTCGTTAAACACGACCTACCACGCACAAAGCCATGCTGACTATCCTTGATCAGCCCTTGTCTGTCCAAATAATTATATATCCGATCTCTCAGAACACCTTCCAATAATTTACCTACTACTGACGTCAGGCTCACTGGCCTGTAATTACCTGGTTTACTTTTGGAGCCTTTTTTAAACAACGGAACAACATGAGCTACCTTCCAATCCTCCGGCACCTCACCCGTGGCTAAGGACATTTTAAATATTTCTGCCAGGGCCCCTGCAATTTCTACACTAGTCTCCCTCAAGGTCCGAGGGAATATCATGTCAGGCCCGGGGGATTTATCTACCTTTATTCGCTGTAAGGCAGCAAGCACCTCCTTCTCTTTAATCTCTATATGTTCCATGACACTACTGCTTGTTTCCCTTCCTTCCTTATACACTATGCCAGTTTCCTGAGTAAATACTGATGCAAAAAAACTGTTTAAGATCTTCCCCATCTCGTGAGGCTCCACACATAGACGACCACTCTGATCTTCAAGGGGACCAATTGTGTCCCTTACTATCCTTTTACTCTTAATATACTTGTAGAAACCCTTCGGGTTTACCTTCACATTATCTGCCAAAGCAACCTCATGTCTTCTTTTTGCCTTCCTGATTTCCTTCTTTAATATTTTCTTACATTTTCTATACTCTACAAGTACCTCATTTGCTCCTTGTTGCCTATACCTGCTATACACCTCTCTCTTCTTCTTAACCAGATCGCCAATATCCCTTGAAAACCAAGGTTCCCTATGCCTGTTAACTTTGCCTTTAATCCTGACAGGAACATGCAAACTCTGCACTCTCAAAATTTCGCCTTTGAATGCCTTCCACTTACTGAACACATCCTTGCCAGAAAACAACTTATGCCAATCCACTCTTCCTAGATCCTTTCTCATTTCCACAAAATTGGCCTTTCTCCAATTTAGAATCTCAACTTGAGGACCAGACCTATCCTTATCCATAATTAACTTAAAACTAATGACATTGTGGTCACTGGACCCAAAATGTTCGCCTCCACATACTTCTGTCACCTTATCTGTCTGGTTGCCTAATAGGAGATCAAGTATTGCATCCTCTCTCGTTGGTACCTCTATATATTGATTTAGAAAACTTTCCTGAACACATTTGACAAACTCCAAGCCATCCAGCCCTTTAACAGTATGGGAGTCCCAGTCAATATGTGGAAAGTTAAAATCTCCTACTATCACAACTTTCTGTTTCTTACATCGGTCTGCTATCTCTCTACAGATTTGCTCCTCCAATTCTCCTTGACTATTGGGCGGTCTATAATACAACCCTATTAGTGTAGTCACACCTTTCCCGTTCCTCAGCTCCACCCATATGGCCTCTGTAGACGAGCCCTCTGGGCTGTCCTGTCTACACACTGCTGTGATATTTTCCCTGACTAGTAATGCCACTCCTCCCCCTTTCATCCCTCCCCCTCTATCACGTCTGAAACAACGGAACCCCGGAACATTGAGCTGCCAGTCCTGCCCCTCCTGCAACCAAGTCTCATTAATAGCAATAATGTCGTAATCCCACGTGCCAGTCCACACCCTAAGCTCATCTGCCTTTCCGACAATACTCCTTGCATTGAAATAGATGCACCTGAGAACATTTCTATCATGTACGAACCCTTGATTTCTGTCTATACATGCATTCCTCGCTTGACCTTTATCCTCCTCCACCTCACTATCTGCTCTAACACTCTGGTTCCCCTCCCCCTGCAAATCTAGTTTAAACGCCCCGGAGCAGCACTAGCAAACCTACCCGCGAGGATGTTAGTCCCCCTGCAGTTCAGGTGCAAACTGTCCCATCTGTCCCACCTTCCCTGGAACATTATAGCACCTCTCACCACCTCAGCACTAACTTGCACGAGTCCCATTCACCCATCACCCTGTTTATTCAATGACCTGCATTGGCTCCCAGTCAAGCAACTGCTGGATTTGAAAATTCTCATCAAGTAAGCGAATAAATGAGTCTTATCTTTTAAAGCTGGTTCATAAAAATGCACATTTTTTGCTGTTTTGATAGCAGTGAGATCAATTTCTTCTGCTCTCCTCAAGAACTCACTCACTATCAGCCATGTGATCTGACATTATTACATCAGCATCATGTATGCTTCTGATATTAACCCTTTACTCTATATTACTCCCCCCCCCACCCCCCCAAGCCTTTATCCCAGGGGTGGGGAACCTTTTTCTTATCTTGGGCCACTCACACAGACAAAATCAGTTCTGGGCCACACATACATAAAAATCAACTTAATTTTGTTTTTTTAAAGAGAGAATACAGAAACATTCAACTTAATGCGATGGCTGAGTTTGTTTTTCCCGAATGAGCCTTGTTATGTCTGTATTGTTAAATATTATTAGAGTAATTGAGCCGACACTTTTAACCAAAGCAAATTTGTAACGATGATGATAAATGTTATTATTGAAGGTGCCACTGTCGTCAGCTTTTAGAAATCTTGCTGTGACTGGATGAAATTGAGCAATGGGCCGGATCCACCCCAAGGGCTGTAGTTCTCCATCCCTGCTTTATCCCTATCATATTTCCATCCTCTGACATCTCCCTCCAAAGTCTCAGACTTCTGAGGGGCTTTGACCAATTTCCCTTATCTTGATCTGATCTTTTGAGGTTGAGGATATTCCACATACACTCTTCTGTCGGTGTGAGTGTTCTTCTCCTGCGTGGCTGTAGAACTTGCAGTAGGTCTTTCCTCTTCTTCAGGAGCTGAGCAGTAAGCCCAAGTTTTTACTGGCTTTCCCTCCAAGAATATTAAGATGCTGTGGTTCCTCCTTATGATACCCTGGTCTGTCTCAATCCTGAATGGCCTTCATTGTGAAGCTTTTTTTAATGAATATTCCTTCCCTCTATTAACCTTGGACCCATATGCTGTCCCTGGGCTTCAATGCTGGTAACTCACGTGCTCTATACCTGTGCTTAAAGTTACCCTCTTGTGGTTGTTCCTGGTGATATTGCGTTTGTGTTTTGTTCTAGAGATGGACAGCAAGGTGAGCTGGTTACATGAACTAACCTATATTTGTTTGCGGAATTGTGGAATAGCTCATTAGCAAATTGCGGCCCATTGTGGGACATTACAATGTCTGGGATGCCTCGTTTTACATAAATTCTCTTGAGGGATTGGATGGCTGCTTCTGCTGTGACTCTGTGCAATCTGCTTACTTCAATCCACCATGAGTAGTAATCAATGACAAGAAGGAAGGTTTTCCCCCTAAATTCAAATAAGTCCATTCCAAGGTGCTTGCATGTCCTTGATGGATAAGTAGAAGCTAATAGTTCTTCTTTTTGTTCTTGGCTGTTTAAGGCACAAGTAAGACAGTTAGAAATCATTTCTTCTATAGAGTGAGTAATGCCTAGCCACCAGGTTGATTGCTGTGCTCTTGCACGGCATTTTGCTATTCCTAGATGATCTTGGTGAAGTCTTTGAAGAATATCAGGCCAAAATGCTCTCAGTGTGACTATTCTCTCATTGAAGACTAGTAAGTCGTCAGTGACTGTGGGGCCCTTGTGCTGTTCAAAGTACTGCCATAGTATTAGATTAGTGGGGATATGACCTGGCCATCCTTCCAGATAATATTCTCGGACGTGGAGACTTTCTTCATCTCGTTACTAGGCTTGTTTTATTTCCTGCAACTTTTTTGCAGTAGCTGCTGAGCACTGAGTGATTGAGAATGTAAAGGCTTTAACCTCCTTTGCAAAGTCTAAATCCTCCTGTTTGGTACCTTCTGATGGTATTTGTGACAGTGTGCCTGCCATTGTTAGATACCTCCCTTGCACATACTCTCATCAATCTTAATCTGAATTGCTGGATTCTGGGCGGTTTCTTTGCAATTTCTTTCATGTTCAGAGGGTGACTAGTGGCTAATGGTCTGTTGCAATTTTGAAACACACAATCCCATAATTGAGAAACTTGTTGCATAGTCACCTTGCTGCCAACACTGCTTTTTCTATCAATCTGTTTCTGTAAGTAGAGACACAGTAAACTGGCCAACACTTGCCGTGACTCTGACCTTGAAATGAAATTGTCCCCAGACCTGTAGCTGATGCATCTGCTGCTAATATGGTCAGTAGTTCTAGGTCATAATGTGCCTAAATTGCAGAAGAGATTAAAAATTGTTTTAATAGTTTCAAAAGCATTTTGCTGGTCCACATCCCAGCAGCACTGTTGACCCTGTCTCAGCAGCTGTCTCAAGGGCTTGTTGACCTCTGCTAAATTTGATAGGAACTGGACGGTTTACCTACTTGGTTGACCATCCCAAGGAATCTTTGAAGTTCAGTTATGTTACTGGGTTGTGGAAATTCTGATTACATTCATTTTTTGTGGATTAACTGTGATTCCTGTGGAATAAACACAGAAAATGCTAGAAAAACTGAGCAGTCATAGAGTTATATAGCACAGAAACAGGCCCTTCGGCCCATTGCATCCATGCTGGCTATCAAGCATCTATCTATTCTAATCTCATTTTCTAGCCCTGTATGCTATGGTGTTTCAAGTGCTCATCTAAATACTTCTTAAATGTTGTGAGGGCTCCTGCCTCTCCCACCCCCTCAGGTAGTGTGTTCCAGATTCCAACCACCCTCTTGGATAATTTTTTTTTCCCCTGAAATCCCCTCTAAACCTCCTGCCCTTCATCTTAAATCTATGCTCCCTGGTTATTGACACCCCTGCTAAGAGGAAAAGTTTCTTCCTATCCATGCCCCTCATAATTTTGTATACCTCTATCAGGTCCCCCCTCAGCCTTCTCTGCTCTAAGAAAAACAATCCTAGACTATCTAGTCTCTCTACATAGCTGAAATGCTCCAGCCCAGGCAGCATTCTGGTGAATCTCCTCTGCACCCTCTCCAGTGCAATCACAATCTTCCTATAGTGTGGTGGCCAGAACTGCACACAGTACTCCAGCTGTGGCTTAACTAGCGTTTTATACAGCTCCAACATAACCTCCCTGCTTTTATGTTCTATGCTTTGGCTAATAAAGGCAAGTATCCCATATGCCTTCTTAATCACCTTATCTACCTGTGCTGCTGCCTTCAGGGATCTATGAACATGTACACCAAGGTCCCTCTGATCCTCTGTACTTACTAGGGTCCTACCATTCATTGTGTATTCCCTTGCCATGTTAGTCCTCCCAAAATGCATCACCTCACACTTCTCAGGATTAAATTCCATTTGCCACTGTTCTGCCCATCTTACCAGCCCATCTATATCATCCTGTGCTCTAAGGCTTTCCTCCTCACTATTTACGACACTACCAATTTTCATGTAATCTGCGAATTTACTGGAAAATTACTGAAGCATACCCTGTTCCAAAGGGAAATCTATTAACACAGTAACGACCGAATGCAATTATAAATGTGGCCAGCAATCTGGATTTTTTTTGTCCTGAGGCAACTGCCAAAATCCACTGTTCACATCCAATTTGGTAAATACAGCACTCATAGCTAGTTTGACAAAGCTCTTATCCACTGAGGCCATCGGAAGGATCTCGTAGTAGTGGGGAACAAAGAAATGGCGGAGGAACTGAATAGGTATTTTGCGTCAGTCTTCACAGTGGAAGACACGAGTGACATCCCCAAAGTTCAAGAGAGTTGGGGGGCAGAGGTGAGTATGGTGACCATTACCAAGGAGAAGATGCTAGGAAAACTGAAAGGTCTGAAGGTGGATAAATCACCTGGACCAGATGGATTACACCCCAGAGTTCTGAAGGAGATAGCTGAAGAGATAGTGGAGGCGTTAGTGGTGATCTTTCAGGAATCACTGGAGTCAGGGAGGGTCCCAGAGGACTGGAAAATCGCTAATGTAACCCCCCTGTTTAAGAAGAGAGTGAGGCAAAAGACGGGAAATTACAGGCCGATTAGCCTGACCTCGGTCGTTGGTAAGATTTTAGAGTCCATTATTAAGGATGAGATTTCAGAATACTTGCAAGTGCATGGTAAAATCGGGCAAAGTCAGCATGGCTTCATCAAAGGGAGGTCATGCGTGACAAATCTGTTAGAATTCTTTGAGGAGGTAACGAGAAGGTTAGACAAAGGAGAGCCAATGGATGTTATCTACTTGGACTTCCAGAAGGCCTTTGACAAGGTGCCACACAGGAGGCTGCTCAGTAAGATAAGAGCCCATAGTGTTAGAGGCAAGGTACTAGCATGGATAGAAGATTGGCTGTCTAGCAGGAGGCAGAGAGTGGGGATAAGGGGGTCCTTCTCAGGATGGCGGCCGTTGACTAGTGGAGTTCCGCAGGGGTCAGTGTTGGGACCACAACTTTTCACTTTATACATTAATGATCTAGATGAAGGAACTGAGGGCATCCTGGCTAAGTTTGCAGATGATACAAAGATAGGTGGAGGGACAGGTAGTATTGAGGAGGTGGGGAGACTGCAGAAGGATTTGGACAGGTTAGGAGAATGGGCAAAGAAGTGGCAGATGGAGTACAATGTGGGCAAGTGTGAGGTCATGCACTTTGCTAGGAAGAATAGAGACATAGACTATTTTCTAAATGGGGAGAGAATTCAGAAGTCTGGAGTGCAAAGGGACTTGGGAGTCCTAGTCCAGGATTCTCTTAAGGTTAACTTGCAGGTTGAGTCAGTAGTTAGGAAGGCAAATGCAATGTTGGCATTTATTTTGAGAGGACTAGAATATAAAAGCAGGGATGTGCTGCTGAGGCTTTATAAGGCTCTGGTCAGACCACGTTTAGAATATTGTGAGCAATTTTGGGCCCCGTATCTCAGGAAGGATATGTTGGCCCTGGAGAGGGTCCAGAGGAGGTTCACGAGAATGATTCCAGGAATGAAAGGCTTAACATATGAGGAACGTTTGAGGACTCTGGGTCTATACTCGTTGGAGTTTAGAAGGATGAGGGGGGATCTGATTGAAACTTACAGAATACTGAAAGGCCTGGATAGAATGAACATGGGGAAGATGTTTCCATTAGTAGGAGAGACTAGGACCCGAGGGCACAGCCTCAGAGTAAAGGGAAGACCTTTTAGAACAGAGATGAGGAGAAACTTCTTTAGCCAGAGAGTGGTGAATCTATGGAATTCATTGCCACAGAAGGCTGTGGAGGCCAGGTCATTGAGTGTATTTAAGACCGAGATAGATAGGTTCTTGATTGGTAAGGGGATCAAATGTTATGGGGAGAAGGCAGGAGAATGGGGTTGAGAAACTTATCAGCCATGATTGAATGGCGGAGCAGACTCGATGGGCCGAATGGCCTAATTTCTGCTCCTATGTCTTATGGTCTTATGATTTGTTTAGTTGAGTTAAATCTACAGAGATTCTTAGAGAACCGTTTGCCTTTGGGACTATAACCATTCCTGAACACCATTTTCTTGGCATGGTGACCAGTGAGAGAACCCCTAGTTGCTGCATCTTTTCAATTTCATAGGCTGCTGTGTCCTGGACAGTGTCAAGCTTCTTGAGTGTTGTTGGAGCTGCACTCATCCAGGCAAGTGAAGAATATTCCATCACACTCCTGAGGTCAATTACATTTTCTCAGACATGTAAAATTCCTGAGAATTTATTGGTCTCATAACTGAAATTGAATTTGTTTAGTGCAATTCCTTGTGTTCCATTTATTAAGATGAATGTTTTCTTGCGTTTCACTGTCCTAGTATTGTGCTAACCACCTCCCTAATTCTCCCACAGCCTCACCTCCCCTTTTGTTTTCTTTGCCAGTCTCTCTAGGGTCATTTTTTTACACTTGCCCTTTAGCAGCAGGAATGAGATTAGGAATTCTCCGAATGTGGAATTCCATACGCAGCCTGTGGTGTGCCGCTGTACAGCATAATATGTTGCTTATTATGGGAGCAACTTCACCACAGGGACTGCAACAGGTCAAGAAAGTGGCAGATCATCACTACCTTGAGTCAGTTAGGGATGGGCCACACCCCAAGAACGAATAAAGAATAAGATTGTCCCATTTTGAGTCTGACTCATTTAGAAACTTCCTGAGAATCAGTTTGGGCATGACCTGGGAACATTGTGGGTCAGTTCCGATTTAGGTCATCTCATTGCATCCAGGCTACTGGGAATAATCAGCTGAGGCTAAATGTTTAATGAAGCAACAGAGATAACCAGAAGAAGATGCCAAATATTTGAACAGAATTAGACTAAAATGGATAACAAATAAACAATAAAATGAAATCAAAATACTGCGGATGCTGGAAATCTGAAATGAAAACAGAAAATGCTGGAAAAACTCAGCAGGTCTGGCAGCATCTGTGGAGAGAGAAGCAGAGTTAATGTTTCAAGTCCGTATGATTTCTTCAGAGGATTGTAGTGGTTCAAGAAAGCAGCTCGCCACCAGATTCTCTAGGGCAATTAGGGATGGGCAATAAATGCTGGCCCAGCCATCAACACCCACATTTCATGAATGAATTAAAAAAAAATAATAAACCTGAAATGAAGACAATTGTACAATGAGACTAGCTGACTTCTAAAATTGCGATGGCTAATTTTCTGGTTTGTGATTTTTAATGTTTTTTGTTGATTTTTCAGTGCAATTCGAAGTGGCGATCTGTTTCTCAGTCTTTCAACAGACTGCCTTGATGGCAGCAGCAGCAATGGTAGCTCAAGTCAGGATTCACCAGCAAAGTCTAGCACAGTGAGAGAGTCTCCAGTGACAACATCTGATTCCTGCTCGTCTTTCACTGCAGGATCTGGACTTTCACCAAAGTGACCCTGCCTCTCCTGAAAGAATGTTGGAACAGAGAATTTGGGAACAGAGTCTACATCAATTAAAGCCTGGTGTAAAATGTGTGGTGCCATTAATATATGTAATTGTGTAGAAGAATGTCAGTGTTAATGAACTGGTTGTAGTAATTCTGAGAAATATTTTCTCCCTTTTTAATTTTTTTTCCCTTAAAATTGTTCATTTTTTTTTTTGCACCAACACTTGGAATCTGAAAAATTCTGAAATGTCTCCTGCCAGAATCATAAGCTTTTGACTTTGACTTTTACTTTCATAAGTGGATTCTAAGTGCAGCACAGGTTTGTCCTTTTCAGATACTTACGAGCTTTACTTTCTATGAATAGCACTAAACAAAAATGGTTCTTGACTTGAATTTATTTTTAAGCTGTTGTTGAATAGATTTTTGTCCTTGGCTTAAATGAGTGCAAATGTTAATGGCAAACCAAGCAGCCATGAGCTGGGTGCTAGTATTTTTGCTGTAATGGGAGAGTTGGGAGCGTGGATTGAAGGCTCTCTTGAGTTCCATTAGTCCTTTTGTACAGATTCAGTTACTTTTCTTATTTCTTTATTGAATGATTGTTGCAGAAGCACCTTTTACAGAGAGTCTCGCAGTTACCTGTAATATCAGGCACCTGTGGAGTGTTCATAGCTATTAACAAACATGTGCATAGTGTAACATACCAGAAGGAGACATTTGCCTAATTTAATATTGTATTTCATAACTCTCCAAGCCGCCATCACAGCATGACTTGTGTGTATAATCCATAGATCCCTATAAACAGTTTCACAGGCTTCTGGGAAAATAAATTAATAGTTATATAGAACTCTTATTTTCCCATAAACTTGATTTTTTTTTTGTTTTATTAGCCTTTTATTGCCATGTATTGTGATAGTGTTGTGTAAACACATGTTTATTTTGCCCTATGTGTGGAGTTATCAGTGGATTTACACCTGACTTACCTGAACTATCTCCTGCCTATTAATATCCTTATTTTCCCATCTTTGTGCAAAAAAAAGCAGGCTTCAGAACAAGGAGGAACTGATGAGCATTTGGTTCTGAAATACTGTATTGAATGAAAATTTATATTGTGTATATATATATAAAAAAAGTTCTGTAGCATCACTTTCATCTGCATTTGTGAAAATCTGTCAGCGAGTGGTTGATATTTAACATTTAACTGTTGAATTTTGATTTGTCACATGTCTTGATAGTCTCAAGCTGCTGTTACACAGATTCTTCTTGTGCAATCTGTCTGTATTCCAAGGTAGAGTTCACCTTGTGTTCTGGACATTTCTGTCTTCAGTCAGAACTAAAGGGGGACAAAAAGAAAAATTGCTGGAAAAACTCAGCAGGTCTGACAGCATCTGTGGCGAGGAAGACAGAGTTAACGTTTCGAGTCTAATTGACTCTTCAAAGTCCTGAAGAAGAGTCATACAGACTCGAAATGTTAACTCTGTGTCTCTCTCCACAGACGCTGTCAGACCTGCTGAGTTTTTCCAACAATTTTTGTTTTTGTTTCAGATTTCCAGCATCTACAGTATTTTGCTTTTTATCCTACTAAAGAGGGATGTTGTTGACACAAAGTCTACAGACTGCAATTCATCACACAGATAACACAAGGATTATTACAAGTGAATCCTGGCTGTGATCACAAGTCACTGAAAAAATTAAAAATAAATTGGGTGAAAAGTACAGCAAATAATAGCTACACAAGTAGATAAAGGAAGGGCAGAGGGCCATGGGGACTTGCAGTGATTTCAGAGTTTGTACCTACTAGTCTCATCAACCTGTCACCCTGAGAGCATCAACCTGTCACCCTGAGAGCAGGTCCCTCTCCATCGCAGCCACTCTGCCAGTGCCTTTGCTGTTGCCAGTCAGCCAGCCTGGTCACCCTTCCCAAGGGGGTTCAGTCCGCAGCCAGACTCTTAAGGCCCAGGGCTGCTCGAGAGCACCCTGCAAGGCCATCTGCAGTCTCCCCAGTGAAAGTTCAACAGCCTTCTACCAGCAATGCTGCAGCTACAGGACTAGCGCTGTATAGGAACACTAGGATAGGAAAATAAACAGGCACTAAAAGAATGCACAAGGGTGAGTACTTATATTTTCTATAAATTATAATTAATTGGCTTAGGTGTTAGAATTTATGTTTATACTGGTGAGGATGAGAGCAACATGTGGAGGGAAGGAATGGAAAGACTTTGTGATTGGGAATCGGTTAGTGATTTATTTGAAAGCCAATAATAGCAGAAAATCAGGGGGCAACAGAGAGAAACTTAATCACCGTCACTTGAGAAAAAGTACTAGGAAAACTAATGAGACTGAAGGCTGACAAGTTCCCTGCACCCTAGGGTCCTAAGAGAAGTGGCTGCAGAGATAGTGATTGCAATCTTCCAAAATTCCCTAGTTCTGGAAAGGTTCCTGTGCATTGGAAAACTGCAAATATAATGCCTCTATTCAAGAAAGGAGGGAGACAGAAAGTAGGAAACTATAGGCCAGTTATTGTAACATCTGTCATTGGAAAAATGCTGGAATCCATTAAGAAAGTAATAGGACAGTTAGAAAATCATAATACAATCAGGCAGAGTCAACATGATTTTACGAGAAGGAAATAATGTTTTACAAATTTATTAGAGTTCTTTGAGCATGTAACAAGCAAGATGGATAAAGGAGAACCTGTAGATATGGAGTATTTGGATTTCCAAAAGGCATTTGATAATTGGTGCCACAAAGGTTACTATACAAGATAAGAGCTTATGATGTTGGGGTAATGTATTAGCATGGAGAGGGGATTGACTAATTAACAGGAAACAGAGTTGGGATGAATGGGGTTATTTTCAGATTGGCAAACTAACTAGTGGGTTGTCAATGCTGGGCCTCAAATATTTACAATCCATATTAATGACTTGGATGAAGGGACTGAGTGTATTGTAGCCAAATTTGCTGCTGATACAAAGATAGGCCAGCAAGTTGCGATGAGGATACAGTCTGCAAAGGGATCATGGATAGGTTAAGTGAATGGGCTAACTTAACTGTTGGAGTATAATGTGAGGCTGTCCACTTTGGTAGGAGGAATGAAAAGACAAAATATTACTAAAATGGAGAAAAATTACAGAATACTGTGGTACAGAGAGATCGAAGTGTTATCATACATGAAACAGAAAAAGTTAGCATGCAGCAAGTCATTAAGGCAGCAAAAAGCCTTGCATAGATGAAAGAGATGTGACTGCTGCCAGGATAGTGGGTACAGACCTGAATATTGTGCTACCTGTGGTCACAAATCAGTTGCATATTGAGGGATTGGTGTCTCTTGCATTTGGTAAATATACTAGAATGCTGATGTATGTGCAGTCAATGGCAACTTGCAGCATGGGTTGACTACTGTGTAGGTTAAATTACCAGGGCAATTTGCATAAACCTAGCTTGTCCCCTCAAGTTTAGGAGGCTCGAAGGGCTGAATGGCCTCCTCCTGTTCCTATTTTTCTTAACATTACAGATAACTGGAATATTAGGGAGTGTGATTTTAACATTAGGATTCTTTTTATTAAAAGCTGAGTCATTCACAAATGTTTTCAATAGATCACTTAGCAATTGACCAAAACCAGTTTTTGGAATTAACTGCTGCCAAGCCGATTTGGTGGTGCAAGTGATGAAACTTGACCCTACAACTTCAGAGAATTGTTTTGATTTTCCCTTGTATTTAGACTAAAAACAAAGTTTATACTCTTTAAAAGGGTTGGTTCCTTAATCTGATTGAAAATCGCCACCTTGTGGTAATGTTGGGTGGTGCAAGTCTCCATCAAATTAAGTTTTTCATTTATTTCAAGATCAAACATTTATAGTTTTGCATTGACTGAATTTACAATGTGATGGTCTCAGAAGGACAAAATGCATAATGTGGAGCAGGAAGTTGTGGGTGCCACGAATATTTTCCCATAACTTATCTTGCCTATTCCAAAGCACTCCTGCCTGGTCTCCCATAATCTACCTTTCATAAACTTGAAGTCATCCAAAACTCTGTTGCCCATATCTTGCACCAAGTCTTGTTCACTGACCTACAGTTCCTGGTCAAGCAACATCTTGATTTTAAAATCGTCATCCCTGTTTTCAAATCCCTCCACTATCTCACCCCTTATCATCTCACTCCTCCAGTCCCACAATCCTCCAAAATATCTACGCTCCTCTAATTCTGGCACTCCCAATTTTACTCACTCTACCATTGATGCCTGCACCTTCAGCTCAGGAATTCCTTCCCATCACCTCTCAACTTCACTTTCCTACTTTATAACCTCTTTGACCAAGCTTTGGTCATCTGACCTATTATCTCCTTATGTGGCTCTGAGTTGTAGGTTTTACATTGCTCCTGTGAAACAACTTGGGATATTGTATTATGTTAAAGGAGCTGTACAAATATGAACATATGAGTTAGTCAGCCACGCAGCTCTCCAAGCCTGCTGTGCCATTCAATAAGATCATAGCTGATCCTATTGTGGCCTCAACTCCACATTCCATCTACCCCTGACAATCTTGGACTCCCTTGTTAGTCAAGCATCTATCTACCTCTACGTTAAAAATATTCATCAACCCTGCCTCCACTGCTCTCTGATGAAGAGTGTTCCACAGACTCATGACTGACAGAAAAAACATTTCAAAATACAAGTTGTCCCCTATGATTTCAGTACTTCAACCCCTAAATCTCTCTGCTCAGCTATAATTCTTAGCGTCTCACCGTTTAGAAAATACTTTGGTCCATATGTGAAGTGGATGACCCCGCACTGAATGCTATCTACCAGTTAAGCAAATGTGTATCTCTTCCTTCATCCAAATCTTTATAAAACGTGAAAACCTGAACCCCCAGAAGAGGCAATTAATGGGTAACTAAAAGATGCACACTAGTCACTAACACCTCATGCAAGTGACCACCACCATCATCATAGGAACGTTATTGGTTGATGATCAATTATATTAGGTAGAAATGAGAGTGTATATATTTAATTGCTCATTAACTGCATGAACTTCATTTGTTGTTTTAGTCTAACAATTTTTGGCTCTAACCACATAGAATAATGGAATCATATGCATTGTATGACAGACAGTGAGGGGGTCATGCACTGGTTAACCACATCAGTTAAAGGAGTCAGATGTTGTAAAGTGCCATTCTCACAATGGAAAAACAAAATGTTAAAATCTGTTCTCAAAAATAACTTTATTAAAATGTTTAAATAAATTGTATAAATCATGATGTAAACATTTACAAATTGTCATACTGGTACTGCTTTTTAAAAACATAAATGACCTTTAAACACACAAAATCTGCAGAATGTAAGTTTGCACAGCACATTTCACTTGCCTGTGAGTTTTCGCATGGGCAGTACGTCTTGCTGCTTGTAGTTTGCTCCCTAGTTTATTTCCAGACACCCAGTGGTCACGATCTGCTTGCTGTATTCATAACAGTTTAAACAATTTAACTCTTTTTCAGTAATTCAGAATTTTAATAAGTTTCTTTGCAGAAGACCTGACAATTATTTTAAACAATTTCTTTTTCAATACTTTTATTGTTTTGTGGCGCAGCCTTGGCATTCAGGTAATTTCTGTTTGACACAGATTGGAGATTAGTCTGGCTGCCCTGCTCAGAGATAGCAGTTAACAGTTTAGACACAGGCCCATGCAGGAAGGGCAGGCAAACAACTCCAACCCCAACCCACAGGGCAGTGAGGAGAGGAGATGATGAGACTGGTTATAAACTAATAATTTCATTTATGACCTCAGTTTTTTCACTTTTTGACGTGCTAATCACTGCAATAATTCTGTTGACGGTATTAACCATCCCCCTCATATCTCAACCAAGTGGTCATACTGTGTGCGTCCAGTGACAACTGACATGCTATTTGACTATGGAAAGCATCACAGCTGCTCCTGCTACTTTGAATCCAGCATTCCCTTAGTTAGGGCTCTGAATGGAGAACTTGAGTTAGACCCTCCAGCTGATTGCTGTGGGGGACTGATGCTCGGGAAAGGACTGCTCAGTGTGGGAAGAGAAGAGAGCAGATCCAACTGATTTGGACAGCATTGGCCAAACGTGAATGCCACTCACTGACATATATCTGTACAACTCCAGGAAGGGGGAAGGGGTGGAGATGGATCACCCCTCCAGTAACCTGTGCTGTGTTCCAGGTCATTGCTGAGCTTCACCAACTTAGAAGGCACCTCAAGCAACAATGCAGAACTTCCAATCGTTGATGCAGACACGTCTGCACCTAAGCCTTTGAAGTTGGCTGCCTTTTCAGCTACCTAAGCTATTAGCGGGTGCAGTGCACTGTACTAATCTTATACCTAGTACTGGCTTTCACAAAACTAAATGCACATTAAACCTAATCTCAAAATCAACTAGACAGGGTGGAACTATTGCAACAAACCTGAGGAAAATTAATGTTCCCTTTAAAAGAACCCACCTCGTCCACTTGTATGCTGTAGAGTGATGGAGGCTGTGTAGCCTGTTAGTCAGTTATACAATGTCTGGTTCCAACGGAAGGAAACATCACAAAGTGATTTACAGTGAATGAAGTACTTCCAAAATGCAGTCACTGCTGTAATGTAGGAAATGCTGCAGCCACTTTTTGCACACAAGATCCCACAAAAAGCAATGTGATGAATGACCAGATAATCACTTTTTGATGGGGTTGATTCAAAAACGAATAATAGCCAGAACACCAGGGAGGAGACCCTGCTCTACTTGGAGTAGTGCCACAGTATTTTTACATCCACCTCAACAGGATTAGTAGTTTAACATTTCAAATTAAAAACAGATCCTCTGACAGTGCAGTGCTCCCTCAGTACTGATCCTCCGGCAGTGCAGCACTCCCTCAGTATTGCACTGGGAGTGTCACCTTGGATTATGTGCTCAAGTCTCTGGTGTGTGGCTTGAATCCATGACCTTCTGGTTCAGAAGGGAGCGTTCTGCCCACTGAGCCAAAACTGACACTGTATTAAAGTAGAAATTTAGGCTTTTTGATAACCATCCTAATTAACAAGTGCACTTGTTGAAATAAAACATAACATTTTGGAATTACAAAGCAGATTCACTAGAATCTGTGGAAAGAATCAGGTTACAGTTTAATGGGTATACCATTGTCACAACAGCATCCAGTACTTTGCACTGTTAAAGTCCTTATTTTTAAAGTCATTTTCATCACAGTCCACTTCACTGGAGACAACCAATCCCTAGCAGCATTACACGTGCTGTTGTACATGGATACTCACTGGTTTTGCTCAAGGGACCAAAGCTTTTCCTCAGGATCTCACCTGGCAGGGAGCACACATGATTGCATTAGCATAGCAAAGCTGAACAAGGAGTAAAAAGTAACAAATGTTCTATTTAATAAAAGTCCTATACAGATATGAAACTGTTTATCCAAACTTATTCAGGGGAATTAAAACAAAGAAAGCTTACTGACTTGGTGTTTTGAAACAATGAGAATTTTACAGTTGACAGTCTTATCTCAAAGTCTTGCATAAACATTAAAATGCACAAAGTTCAGATGAATCAATGCTGTTAGCAACAAATGCTCCTGTTGTCTGCCTTCAGATTCTGAAACCGTTAATACAGTTCCCTAGAGGACCAGCCTGTGCCCGGATTAACAAGCGGATCAGTCCACACTCGCCCTCTTTCATTTCACCTTTTCATGTTCGCAGGATAACCATGGTCACAAGACCTGAAAAAAAAAAGATTCTGTTTTTGTTTGGGAAGGAGAATGTGCATTTATATATAGTACCTCCAACATCATCAGGACATCCCAAAGGGCTTTGCACCCAATGAAGTGCTTTTCAGGCACAGTCACTTATTTAGGAAAATATGGCAAATAACCTGTGCACAGCAAGATTCCACAAACAGCAAATGAATCAGCTGACCACTTAAAATCTGATCTGGTCTGGTGCTGCTGAGGGAGAAAGTGTTGGTTCCAAAACCAGGAGGTATATCCTGTTCTTCTCCAAATACAACCATGAGATAGATGTCTTCATTACATCTGGATAGGGTGATCAGGCCTCAGCTAACATCTCATATTAAAGAAGAACACTCCTGACAAAAGTAGTTTTAACTGAGTATTGCTCCCTGTAAGAGTCCACAAGGAGATTAAAGATCAGCCGCCCTTTCTCATTACCTAGCCTGTTTCAGAGTTGTTGGCTGACAACGCAATCTGAGGGATGAACCAATCACACAATTCAAGTTGAAATATGCCAGATGATAAGTTAACTGATGGATTTGATTTGCAATCTTCTTTGGATTTAAGATTCGGTTAGTAATTGCACTGCAGAATTTCACCAAGGCTCCTTCAGCAGCATCTTCCAAATCCACGACCACTACCACCTAGAAGGAGAAGGGCAGCAGATAGATAGGAACAGTAGTTCCCCTCCAAGTCACTCACCATCCTGACTTGGAAATATATCACTGTTCCTTCACTGTCGCTGAGTCAAAATCTTAAAACTCCCTCTCTAACAGCACTGTGGGTGTACTTACACCACATGGACTGCAGCGGTTCAAGAAGGCAGCTCACCCCCACCTTCTCAAGGGCAACTAGGGATGGGCAATAAATACTGGCCCAGCCAGCGAAGTCCACATCCCGTGAATGAATTTTAAAAAGTAAAGGTTTAGAATTCTCTGCCTTTCTCAAAGACTCAGTGACTTGTGCGGGTGTGGAACAGGACCTGTAGCTATGTTTTTTTTATTCATCCACGGGACGTGGGCTTCGCTGGCTGGGCCAGCATTTATTGCCCAGCCCAAGCTAAACCAACTCTTAAGGAGATGTTACAAAAGGAAAACACTACAAATGCTGGAAATCTGAAATTAAAACAGAGAAAGCTGGAAATTCTCAGCTGGTCTGGCAGCGTCCATAGAGAGAGTCAGACGTCTCAAAGCTGACCTTGTCCACAGTTTCATTTCCTCCTTCGCTTCATTCAGCGTTTTAATGAAAAACTTATCTTCCTTTCAGGTGCGAAGGGTCACAAACTTCAAAAACTTATAGGTACAAACACTCTCCTCCCCCCGACCCCATCACTTCTTTAAATCTCCCCTCCAGCTGTGTATTCACAACACCCTGACTCTGACCCAATGCTCTGTCTTCAGCAAGGGCCTCAGCTTCATCCCCTTCTGCCTCCACCTCAATGAATTATGAGCTTGGCACGACATTGAGCTCTTCTCCAGTCACCTCCATGCCCACTTCTTTGACCAGGAACTCTCCCCCTCTGCTCATTGCACCTTTCATCCATCTCCAATACTCTCCCTCTATTCTCTTGCCCTCTCTAGATCTTTTCATTGTGAATTGTCAGCGTGACGTCAGTCATCTCATTTTCTCTGTTCCCCTCACCCACTCTGACCTGTCTCCCTCTGAACTTGCTGCACCTCTGTTCTCCCAGGTCCAACCCTGACCTCATCACCAAACCTGCTGACAAGGGCAATGCTGTTGCTGTTTGGCATGCTGGTCTTCACATAGTAGAGGCCAAATGCCAACTCCGACACTTCCTCCTACCTCTGCCTGTACCATGACCCCATTACCAAGCATCAAGCCATTGTATGAAAGACTGTCCTCTGGAGATCTCTCCTCCACAACCTCCAACCTCACAGTCCCCCAACCTTGGACAGCCTGCTTCTTCCTCCTTCCCACGATCTTCTTTCTTGAACGGAGGCCCAATTAGTTTCTTTCAACCACCACCCTCCTCCACCTCAACTTGTTCTCACATTCAACAACGTCTCTATTGACTCCACTCACTTCCTGCAAATAAAAGGTGTTGCCATAAGTATCCACATGGGTCCTGGATATGCCTGTCTTTTTGTGGGATATGTGGAACATTCCTTATTCCAGTCCTACTCAGGTCCCCTCCCTCGTCTCTTTTTCTGGTACTGATGACTGTATCGGTGCCAATTCCTGCTCCCACCATGAGCTGGAAAATTTCATTGGCCTACATCTGGGTCTTCCCTTCCCTTCCTCGGCTTCTCTGTCTCCACTTTTGGAGATAAGCTATCAACTAATACTCACTCCAAGCCCACAGACTCCAACAGCTACTTCAACTACACTTCCTCACATCCTGCCTCCTGCGAGGACTCTATTCTATTCTTGCGCTTTCTCTGTCGCCATTGTTTGTTCAGACAATGCAACCTTCCAATGTAGCGTGGTTGACAGGGCTCTCTGCCATGTCCGATCTAATTCACATGCTTCTATTCTCATCCATTCCCCTCCCTCCCTCCCAGAACCATAAGCTCCCCATCACCTTCACCGTCTACCACCAGCTTTCGTATTCAATGGATCATCCTGCGCCATTTCCACTAGCTCCAACCACTGAACACATCTTCCCACCCTCCCCTTTCAGAATTCCAAAGGGACAATTCCCTCCCCAACACTCTGGTCCACTCCTCAGTCACCCCAACACCCTCTTCTTTCCCACAGCACCTTTCCATGAAAGTGCAAGAGATGCAACACCAGCCCTTTTACCTCCTCCCTTCTCATCATTCAACCCCCAAACACTCCTTCCAAGCGAAACAGTGATTTACTTCTTTCAGTTTAGCCTGCTGAAATTGCTGTGGTCTCCTCTACACTGGGGAGACCAATTGCAGACTGGGTAACTGCTGCTGTAACCATTAGCACCAAACCTTTTGTCATTTAATCTCTCCTGCCCTCCATCCTATCACAGACCCTCCCTTCTGTAACAAAAGCAAAATACTGTGGATGCTGGAAATCAGGAATAAAAACAGAAAATGCTGGAAATATTCAGGAGGTCTGGCAACACCTGTGGAGAGAGACAGAGACAGAGTTAATGTTTCAGTTCGATGACCTTTCATTAGAACAGTTCCCTTCTGTTCTCCACCTCACCCCTTACCCACTTCCCTTTGCTCCAAACTTATTACATTTCTTCCACCTGAAACGTTAACTGTGTTTTTCTCTCCACAGGTACTGCCAGGCCTGCTGAGTATTTCCAGCATTTCCTGTTTTTATTACTTGAAGTGTTTCTGTTTGTTTTCCAATGTTACCAAGGCAAGTGTGAACAATCTCAACTTCCACCAACAAAGTCAAACTGTCACCATATCGCTATGAATTAAAACATCATATTTGCTGTTGTACCATAATGAGCGCAGGAACTGGGACCAACTAGAGATTGGACAGGTAACCAAAGGGTCCAGTCATCTTGAGCTGAAGTTAAACGTTTGATGCCTGAAAGAGGTGAATGATCCTCTCAGCCTGCAGCTCACCGACTGAATATCTAAAGTACATTTATTCACTTGGTCTGTTGAAGCGTGAAATGATTTGAATTGAGGCTAGTAAGAATCTCTTTCAGATTTTGCTATTAAGCAGCTGTGAACAGTAGCAGATTGTCATCTTCATACATTGAAGTATTTAAGTCTCTAAAGTAGGAAGAGGCTGAGAAACTTTTGTCAAGTTGCAACGGGGTGAGGATCAAGGAGGGGAGACGTGAATACAGGTTACAGTGGCTTGGGCGTGAGCACAAATTCAGAAGCAGCTCAGAGGAATTCCATTCGGCCCATTACATGCATTTGGTGTTAGCTCTTCAAATTGAACTGTCCCATTAGCTTTTCAACATTTTAGTGACTGAATGTCAGCACAGAATTTACAACACATTCAGCCCAAGCTGACAGTCCTACCTCTGCATCTGGACCCAGGCACTCCAAACCCATCTTTCCCTGCATCTTTTTCTAATCCATGCCCAATTCCCTTTGATATGTTACACTTTCCGCCTTAATAACTTATTCAATATCCTTCTGCTCAGTCCCTGAACACAACAAATAGGTTGGGAGCTGGTGCTTGCTAGCAAGAGAGGGTTTTGGCAAAGGTTTCTAAGAGTGGCATAACAGATTGAGAACAATTGGAAATAACCAAGGAGAATTAACTCCAACCCTTTGTGATGAAAATTTGTAGATTGTTTTGCCATAAATTTGCAGGAAATTCATGTGTTTCAAAGCATATTCCTTTTGTAACAGGACTAAAAGGATGACCAGTAAAACTGTGATGGGCCAAATGGCCTCTATACGTGCTGCAAAATTCTAGGATCACATGCCATTAAAGGCAAACATGTAATAATTGCGTCGCTGTGCAAAGTATTGTAAAATCACTAAAAAATTAAATTCCAATGATGATCAATGCTGTTAGTTGTTGAAGTTTATAGCAGCACAGGAGAGACACATTTCCAGATGAAACCAAGAATCCTCATCATAAAAAGTAAGTGAAAGTAACACATATTGCATTTCTGGACATACAAGCAAGTATTGCCAGAGTTTCACAGTTAATGAAACAGAGGAAGTTCATGCTTAGTGCTACTCTTAAGAGGGGGAAAAATTTAGAAATGTACAGCCATTGATGTTGGAGCCTCCTCAACAGAACGACTGCAAACACGATGGGCTGAACAGGCACCTTCTGCACCATAACAATTCTGTGAAATTGTGTGAATCCCTGATTTTAAACACTGTTTCAGCATCAGTCAGCACTCAATTCGATGGTTAATGTGCTTACCTAAAACATAAGCAGCAACTAATTTCTGATTGACACTCAAGTGAAGGTAGACAGGCACCAGAGATTCTGCTTCTCCAAGTGTCGGTAACATTAATGCTGCAATGCATATGATTCCCAGGAAGACAGTAAGTAAACTCGGTCCCGAAGAGGCAGTTCTGGATTCTGAAAATCAATGAGATGTCATTGAGTGATGTACAGACTCATCTGCTCAGGAACTATTATCTATATGGCAGAGACAGAAAGGGGTAAAGCATTCATTTTGAGCTAGGACCTCAAATTTCTCACTGGAAAACTTGCCAGTTGGATCTGAAATGGTTTCCTAGCTACTAGTATCAAACATAATTGGCATATTCCACAAACACAGTGCTTAAAGTCACCACTATTTTTATTTAAATGCTGTGTTGATACAGCAAAAAGCCAGAGGTACTAAGGTACAAAAAGAGTAGCTGTTGTTCATCATTATCCAATGGCCCCTGCACACAAGGTGATGTCAGGCAAGGGCCAGACCTGAGCTGTTGTTGTGTGTCTTGTGGTCAAATAGTTCTCTGAGACTCAGCTAGGAGTAGGCCACTTATGTGAAGCACAGGAGAGCTGAAACTGCCAGTATAACAACACCCAAAGGGAAATAGCGGGAATTGAAAGCATATAAGCCAGCACTGCGTCTAACCAGCTAGGAACAGCAGTCACTTCATTTGGACAGTGAGTTCCTAGAAAGACCAAACAGTAACAATGGCTTCTCAAAAACATCACAAAGGCATTAAAATTTTTAAGGAACAACTTAGATATGGGACCCAGAAATCTGATGGCCCACGCCCATTTTTCAGGTAGAAAACAGGCAGCTGAGCCTCCAAGATGGAGCAATCATTATGAGCTGGTAGATTGCTGTCCGCTATATTTATAAAGACAAAAAAAGAGGCATACAGGGCTTGGAGCCAGTTACCGGAACACAGGAACAGGCAATTCAGCCCCTTGAGGCTGTTTTGCCACCCAATAAACTCATGCCTGATCTGTGACCAAACTCCATACTCTTTGCTCCATATCCCTTAATACCTCTGGTCAACAAAAAGTTCAGAATTAAAATTTACAGTTGATATAGCACCAATTGCCATTTGCGGAAAAAGTTCCAAACTTCTATCACCCTTTTCATGTAAAGCATTTCTTAGAATCATAGAATGGCTACAGCACAGAAGGGACCATTCAGTCCATCGTGTTCCTGCTGGCTCTCTGTAAGAGCAACTTAGCTAGTCTCACTCCCTCAACCCTTTCCCCGGTACCATGGAAATTCTCTCTCTTTTCAGGTATTTATCTAATCTCTTTTTGAAAGGCACGGTTAACTCTGCCTCCACCATACTCTCAGGCAGTGCATTCACTGTGGAAACTTGTGCCTCATGTCGCTTTTGGTCCTTTTGCCAATCACCTTAAATCAGTGTCCTCTGATTGCCGACCCTCCTGCCAATAGGAACAGTTTTTCTCTATTGACTCTGTCCACACTCCCCATAAATTTGAATACCTTTGCCAAACCTCCTCACAACCTTCTCCTCAAAAGTGAACACCACCAGCTTCTCCAATCTATCCATGTTACTGAAGTTCCTCATTCTCTTGAATCTTCTCTACACCCTCTCTAAGGCTTTACGCCATTCCTGAAGTGTGGTGCCCAGAATACTCTAGCTGAGGCCAAATTAGCGTTTTGTGCAAGGTGATCATAACCTCCTTGCTCCTGTACTCTCTATGTCACTATATATAAAGCCAAGGGTCCCGTGTACCTTTTTAACTGCTTTCTCAAATGCATTGCCAGCTTCAACAATTTGTGTACATACACACTTGGGTCTCTTTGCTCCTGTGCCCCCTTTAGAATTGTATCCATTATATTACCTCTCGCTCAACCTACAAAATGTATCACTTCACATTTCTCATGAGCCATAGAGTCTTTTATAGCACAGAAGGAGGCCACTTGGCCCATTGAATCCATGCCAGCTCTCTGTGGAGCAATTCAATCAGTCCCAATCCCCTGCTCTATCCCCATATCCCTGAAAATTTATTTCCTTCAAGTTCCCATCCAATTTTGAAATCATTGGTCGTCTCTGCCTCCACCATCCTTGTGAGCAGCAAGTTCCAGGTCATTGTCACCTGCTGCTTAAAATAGTTCTACTATATATTCCCAATACATCTCTTGCACAATACCTCAAATTTGTGTCCGCCTAGTCCTTGTACCATCAGCTAATAGGAACAGTTTTTCCTTGTCTACCTTATTTGAACCTGTCATAATCTACACATGATCTGATACACAAGCATTAGGAACAGGAGTAGGCCATTCAGCCCCCTTGAGCTTGCTCTACCATTCAATGGCTGATCTGATTGTGGGCTCAACTCCACTTTCCTGTCTGACCCCCGTAACTCTCGACTCCCACCAAGTCTCACCTCATTCTCCTTTGTTACAAGGAGAACAACCCCAGCTTTTGCAACCTAAGCTTGTAACTAAAAGTCCCCCATCCCTAGAATCATTATGGTAAATCTCTTCTGCACCCACCAAGGACTGTCACACTGTTAGGAACTAGAGATAGTTTCAGTAAGCTATATTTGTATTTCTGGGTGTTAGGAATGAGTTTTGGAACCATAGCACCATAGAAAAGTTACGACGCAGAAAGAGGCTATTCAGTCCATTATGTCTATGTCAGAGTTAAATCCGTGTTTCTGTACTTGTGTGTTAAGAAAGGGGGAACTTGAGTTTTCCTTTCACTTTAAAAGATGCCTGCATTTTAATGAGGTTTTGTGACTCTTGAAGAGAAGTTAAAACAAACACAAGGTAGAAGGAGAGTTCGAAGCCCTGGAGCTGGACCCTTGTGGAAGGCATCCGAGAGAAAGCGTCATTTGGGAGAAGATTCCAAAGCAGATTCTTCGAGAGTGAAGATTGGAAACCCTCGTGTGAAAGATGGAGTTCAGTGAGACCAGGTGGCTCACGGTGCGCCAAGCATCTGCGGGGAGTTGATGAGAGATCCATAGCATCTGTTTGGGGTGGCACCTGTCACTTGGTTTCAGAGTGTGGTGTGTCTGACCACAGGGTGCCATAGGTTTATATGGACTGTGTATTTACTGTGAACATTAGAGTATAAAATAGCTATTGCAACTTGTGCTATCCTACGAATCTGTATATATCTGTAAAGGTATAGGTGTGGGTGAAGGAATATTGATATTGTAATATAGTTCGTCTTTACTTGTTTAATAAATGTTTTATTCTTTTGTTAAAAGTTCATCTGCTGACTCTTGTGACTGTGTTCAGTACCACTCTCCACGTTTCTTAACAAAAATTACAAGTTAGGATCTATCAAGCCGGGTTCCACCCTGGGATCTGGCTTGTCCAGTAGTAACATCGGCTGGGATGGTAAGAACATATTCCTCAAAGTGTGGTGACCAGAACTGGATGCTCTCTTCCATTTGGAGCCTAACCAGAGCTTGATACGGATTCAGCATAACTTCCCAGCTTTTGTACTCAATGTCTCTATTTATGCAGTTCATGATCCCACATGCTTTGCAAACCATCCACTCAATATGTCCTGCCAACTTCAAAGACCGATGCACACGGACCCCAGGTCCCTCTGTTCCTGCACACTCTTTAGAACTGTGCCTTTAAAGTCTATATTGCCTTTCCCTATCCCTTCACACTTCTCTATATTAAATTGTATCTGCTATCTACCTGCCCATTCTGCTAGCATATCTATGTCACATTGTAGGCGATTCGTATCATCCTCACTGTTTGCAACTCTTCCAAAGTTGCCTTGGAGATAAACAATAGAAAAAGTTTGAAATCATCTGCAAATTTTGAAATTCTACTCTGTATTCCAAGATCCAAGTCATTTATATGTAAAATATATATTTAAAAACAGTGGTCCTCACACTGACCCATGAGGGATACCATTGTCTGCCATGTTGTTGTGGCCCATGTGCTTTTGAGGGGAAAAAAAATCGATATTTCATGTTGGGGTGATGGCCCCTTTAAGAATTAGGTTTCTCTGGGAGCTCATTTCTGGTAAAGCACTTTGCTTCCAGTAACTGATCATGTGACCAAGTTGCCTGAGATAAACAATAGAAAAAGGTCAACAAGAAGCTAATCGTAGGGCGGAGTAGATTGTGAGTGCGACTCTGGTCTCAAGCAGGTTTCAGTTTTTAGTTTAGAATAATTTTGCAGAGGAACTGCTCCTTGGAGCAGCGAAGGTTGAGAGGGGACCTGATAGAGGTGTATAAGATTATGAGGGGCATTGATAGGATGGATAGAAAGGCACTTTTTTGTTGACCGGCGCAGACTCGATGGGCCGAATGGCCTGCTTCTGTGTTGTATGAGTCTATATCTTTCAAGCAAAGTTCAGTTGAAATTCTGTGTGCTGGTTAGTAGAGTGTAGAAAACTTGATAATTGAAGGAACTCTACTAACAGTGAGTTGAACTTCTCTGATAGCGAAGTTGAAGAGAAAGAGAGAGAGAGAGAGAAAGAGAGTTTTAGATGCAAGACTGCAGAATTAAAGAATATTAGAACCAGGAGAGTTCTGACCTGAGGTGGCTATGCTTAAGAGGCTAGTGATGCTTGTGTTGAACTGGGCGTCTACAACCATGGGACAGCTGGAGGAGATCTGAAGGGACAACCTTGCCAGAAGTAAGCAGAAGGTCCAAGAAATCGAAGTCTTATTCTGATCTTTGAAACAGTACTCAGACCAAGTGGTTAACCTTCCAATTTTTGATAAGTATCTGACTTGAGTTATTGGAGGTGTTAAGTCAAATGGGTGTAGGAGTAAAATGAGTTAAGAAGTTCAGTTTAGAGTATAAGCAACTATGTGCATTGTACTTTTAACATCTCTAATGTAGCTGACTATTTAAGATAGAATGTAGTTATTAGGATTCATGTTCTTTGATTTTTGTGTAGCAAGGTTCTTTTAAGCCAGGAACCTTCATTCTTTTAGTAATTTTCTGATTACCCAAAAAATATTAAAATGCTACTCATCTCTAACAAGATCATAACAACGTGTTTGTCCATTCCACCAGCCTGCCTACGTCCTCTTGAAGTCTATCACTATCCTCCTCACAGTTCACAATACTTCCACGTTCTGTGTCATCTGCAAATTTTGAAATTGTGCCCTGTCTACCCAAGTCTTGTTCAGTAATGTAGATCAGGACGAGCAGTCGTCCTTGTACTGGCCTCATATAAAACACACATTCATCCAGTCCAAAAAACGTTCACCACCAACTTTTCCTGTCATTCAGCCAACTTTGCATCCATGCTGCCACTGTCCCTTTTATTCTGAGTTTCAAGTTTGTAGATGCGATTGATGTTATTTGACACTTTATCAAATGTCTTTTGGAAGTTCATCTACACCACATCAACCGCATTACCTTCATTAGAAAACTCAATCAAGTTAGTTAAACTCAATCTGCCTTTATCAAATCCATGGTGGCTTTCCTTAATTTAATCCACACTTGTCCAAGTGGCTGTTAATTTTGACTCAGATGATCATTTCTAACAGTTAAACTGATCAGCCTGTGATTGCTGGATTTCTTACTCCCTTTTTTGAACAAGGGTGTAACATCTGCAATTCTCCAGTCTTCTGACATCACACCCGAGTCTAAAGAGGATTGGAAGACTATGGCCGGTGCCTTCCTAATTTCCCACCCTCACTTCCTTCAGCATCTTCAGGTGTTACTCATCCGGTCCTGGTGACTTATGAACTTGAAGTACAGCCCACCTTTCTGATACCTCATCTTTAACAATTTTTAGTCCATCCAGTATCTCAACTATCTCCTCTCTCACTATGACTTTAACAGTATCCTTTTCCTTACTAAATATAGATGCAAAGTGTTCATTTCATACCTCAGCCATGCCCCCTGCCTCTATGCCTAGACTCCCTTTTCAGTCCTCAATTGATACCACTCCTCCTCCTGCTACCTTTTTACTATTTATATGCCTATAGAATGCTTCTGGATTCCCTTTTGTTGGCTGCTAGTATATTCTTATAATCCCTCTTTGCTTCTCTTATTTCCTCTTTGAACTTTTTATATTCAGCCTGGTTCTCACATTTATTATCAATCTGACATCTGTCATACACACCCTTTTTTTGCATCATCTTACTCCCTAACTCATTCGACATCCAGGGAGTTCTGGATTTGTTTACCCTGTCTTTCCTCCTCGTGGGAATGGATCTTGGACTGTACCCAAATGATCTCATTAAAGGCAGCCATTACAGTTTTACCTGCCAATATTTGATTCCGATGTACTAGGGCCAGATCCACCCCACTTAACCACAGGATTGTTACGGTGCAGAAGGTGGTCATTCGGCTCGCTGAACATTTTAACTCAATCCCATTTTCTGCCTTTTCCCCATAACCCTGCACATTGTTTCTATTTAAATAATCATCTAATGCCCTCTTGAATGCCTCGATTGAACCTGCTTCCACCACAGTTCCAGGCAGTGCATTCCAGACCCTAACTACTCACTGTATGAAAATGTTTCTTCTCACCTCGCATTTGCTTCTTTTGCAAAACACTTTAAATCTGTGCCCTCTGGTTCTCGAACTGGTTACGAGTGGGAACAGTCTCTCCCTGCCTACTCTGTCCAGACCCATCATGATTTTGAACACTTCTATCAGCCTTCTCCTCTCCAAGGAAAACAGTCCCAACCTCTCCAATCTTTCCTCATAACTGAAGTGTCTCATCCCTGGAACCATTCTTGGAAACCTCTTCTGCGCTCTCTCCAATGCGTTCACATCCTTCCTATAGTGTGGCGCCCAGAACTGTACACAATATTCCATCTAACCAGGTCTAACCAGTGCCCTATAGAAGTTCTTCATAATCTCCCTGCTCTTGTACTCTGTGCCCCTATCAATGAAGCCTGAATACTGTATGCTTTAGAAACAACTCTCTCTACCTGTCCTGCCACCTTTAATGACTTATGTACATATGCACCCAGGTCTCTGCTCCTGCACACCCTTTAGAATAGTATCCTTTATTTTATACTGTCTCTCCATGTTCCTTGTACCGAAGTGCATCACCTCACACTTCTCCGCATTGAACTTCATCTGCCACCTATCTGCCCACTCCACCAATCTGTCAATGTGCTTTTGAAGTTCCACGCTGTTCTCACAGTTTACAATTCTCACAAGTTTTGTGTCATCCGCAAAAATTGCAATTTTCCCCTGCACACCAAGATCTAGATCATTTATACATATAAGGAAAAGCAAGTGTCCCATTACCGACCCCTGGGGAACTCCACTACAAATTTTCTTCTAGCCCAAAAATACCCATTAACCATTACTCTGTTTCCTATCCTTTATTCAATTTTATATCCACTTTGCTACTGTCCCTTTTATTCCATGACCTATAACTTTCCTCACAAGTCTGTTGTGTGGCACTGTATCGAATGCCTTTTGGGAGTCCATATACGCCACATCAACGACCTTGCCCTCATCAACCATCTCTGTTACCGCTTCAAAAAACTCCAACAAGTTAGTTAGGCACGATATTCTTCTGAATCAATCCACATTTTTCCATGTGACTATTAATTCTATCCAAAATAATTGTTTCTAGAAGTTTCCCCACCACCGAAGCTAAACTGACTGGTCTGTAATTGCAGGGCAGATCTTTACAACCTTTTTTGAACAAGGGCGTAATGTTTGCAATTCTCCAGTCCTCTGGCATCTCCTGCGAATCCAGGGAACATTGAAAGATTATTGCCAGTGCCTCTGCAATTTCCACTCACTTCCTCCAATATTCTTGGATGCATCTCATCCAGTCCCGGTGCCTAATCAACTTTAAGTACCAACAGCTTATCCAATATCTCCTCCTTATCAGTTTTAAACCCTTCTAGTGACTGAGTTTCCTCCTCCCTGTCACTATGGCCTAAGTAGCATCTGCCTCGTAAGTAAAGACGGATGCAAAATATTCATTTAGCACCTCAGCCATGCCTCTTGCCTCTATGTGTAAATCCCTTTTTTAGTCCCTAATCGGCCCTGATCCTCCTTTTACTATTGATGTGCTTATAGTATACTTTGGGATTTCCTTTTATATTAGCTGCCAGTCATTTCTCATAATCCCTCTTTGCTTCTCACATTTGCTTTTTCACAAGCCTTCTGAACCTTCTGTATTCAGCTTGGTTCTCAATTGTATTTGCTACCTGACACCTGTCATAAACACACTCTTTCTTCTTTAATTTAATTTCTATCTCCTTTGTCATCCAGGGAGCTCTGGATTTGTTTGTCCTACCCTTCCCTTTTGAGGGAACATACCTTGACTGTGCCCAAACCAACTCCTCTTTGAAGGTAGCCCATTGTTCAGCTACTGTTTTTCCTGCCAACCTTTGGTTCCGTCTATCCAGCCCAGCTCCGCTCTTGCCCCACTGAAGTCTGCGGTCCGCCAGTTGATTATTCTTACCCTGGATTGACCAATGTCCTTTTCCACTGTCATCCTAACCCTTATGATACAATGAACACTGTCCCCTAAATGTTCCCTCACTGTCATTTGATCTACTTGGCCCACCTCATTCCCAAGAACCAGGTCGACCAGTGCCTCCTTTCTTGTTGGACTGGACACATATTGCTGTAGGAAATTCTCCTGAACACAATCTAGGAACGTTTGTCCCTCGCTGCCCCTTACACTCCACTATCCCAGTCTATATACAGGTAATTAAAGTCCCCCATTATAACTACTCTATGTTGTTTACAACCCTCCATAATTTTCTTGAAGATTTGTTCCTCTATATCCTTCCCACTAACTGGTGATCTATATATTACACCAAGCAATGTAACTGCACCTTTCTTATTTCTTATCTCTAACCAAATCCATTCTGTCCTTGAATCCTCTGACACATCCTGTTTCTACAGTACTGCAATACTCTCCTTAACCAAAAACATCACCCCTCCTCCTTTTTTCCCCTTTCCTATCTTTTCTGAACATCTTGTAACCAGGAATATTTAACACCCAGATCTGCCCTTCCTTAAGCCAGGTCTCGGTTATTTTTACTCTAGCTTGGTCCTTGTCCTTTTCCATGGCTAACCTAGACCTTATACTCTTAAACCTCTCTTAAATGTTCTCCTAATGGCACAATTGATCCGCTTGTCCCAACTCTTTCCCTAGAACTAGATCCAGCAACGTCTTTCTTGTTAGACCGGAAACAGAATGATACAGAAAATTCTCCTGAACACACTTCAGAAATTCTTCCCCCTCTCCGTCCTTTACACTATCAATATCACAGTTTATATTAGGGTAACTGAAGTCCTCCATTATAACTACTCTATAGTTTTTGCACCTCTCTGCAATTTCCCTGCAAATTTGCTCCTATTTGGTGGCCTATAGAATACGCCCATAATGTAATGTTATCTCTATTGTTTCTTAACTGTAACCTAGTTGATTCTGTCCTTGACCCCCTCCAACACTGTAATATTCTCCTTAATCAATACTGTCAGCCCTCCTCCTTCCCTTCCTTCCCTATTTTTCCTGAACATCTTGTATCCCGGGATATTTAGTACCCGGTCCTACCCTTCTTTGAGTAAGAGCTCCATTATCACCAAATCATCATATTTCCATGTGTCTATCTGTGCCTGCAGTTCACCACTTTAACCAAATTTAAATCTTTTCTGAATACCTCCCACTGACTTTCTGTCATTTTACCCAGTAACAGGTTTTCCCAGTTTACTGTGAACGGTATCTGTCTCCTCCCATTGAACAATAACAACTTGTAGTTATATACTGTCTTTAACATAACAAAACTTCATTCAAATGGGTCGACGTATGCCAATCATAATGCTTCACCTGAGCCTCTTCCTACATCATCCGCATAACCTTCCATTTCTTTCTCCCTCACGTCTATTCAGCTTCCCCTTAAATGCATCTCTATTTGCCTCAACCACTCCCGTGGTACTGAGATCAAAATGTTGACAGATGAAGAGACTGTAGTATTCACCTACCCTGCTGAAATGAGGTCTGTTCAAAGAATACAGCTTCTGCCAGATGCTCTTTGATGTGTTTGTCCTCCTCCTCCTTCTGCTGCTGCTCCTTTGTAGATGGGAGGAGAACAGAAATCACCTCCTTTTTACCTAGCGCTTTCCGCTGGCTTTGTTCCGACACTTGCAGTCGAAATTTGTCTATGACACCATAATGGCAAGGCCGCACATCTCGATGGCGAATAACACTGGGTGGTAGAGAGAGAGAACAGTTCTTGTGTTTCATTAAATAAAACAGCCAGTCGCATATACAGGATCTGAGCAACCTTCAATGTACCAGTGCCTACAATGGGGTTAACTGAGTTAAAGGCCTCAATCTCCATACACTGTTTCTTCTCCTTTCATATTGCGATTTCTCAAATTAGAAATTACAAATGGAGAAAAATGGATGACAACAAGTTTTATTTATAAAGTGCATTTCATGTAATAAAATGTCTCAAGTCGCTTCACAGCGGCATTAAGACATGATATGACACCAAGCCACAAAGGGGGTTATTTGGTCAGATGCCCAAAAGCTTGGTCGAAGAAATAAGTTTTAAGGAGCATCTTCAAGGAAGAAAGTGAGGAAGAGGCTGAGAGGTTTAGGGAGAGAATTCTGGAGTTTGGGGCTCAGGCAGCTGAAGCAAGATCAACAATAGTGGAATGAATAGAATCGAGATGCTCAAGAGGCCAGAATTAGAGGACTGTAGACATTTCAGAGGGTTGTGGGCTGGAGGAGATTACAGAGTTAGAGAGGGGCAAGGCCAGGGTGGGAATTGAAAATAAGGATGAGAATTTTAAAATCAGGGCACTACTTAACCAGGAGGCATGTAGGTCAGCAAGCACGGGAGCGACAGAGGAACAGGACTTGGTGCAAGTTGAGACACAGGCAGCAGAATTTTGGGCGTACACAAGTTTACAGAAGGGAGAATGCAGGAGACCAGCCAGAAGCATTCGCAATAGTCAAGTTGAAGATAATTAAAGCTTTCAGCAGCGGATCAGCCAAGACAGGGCAAAGTTGGATGATGATATGAAGGCGGAACAACAGGGAGACAAACAAACCGGAAGTATTCACAAGCTAGGATCAGAGAGTGGGGGAATCAATCCCGTTGTGGGATGTAAGCATAAAATCAATACTCTCGTCAGAACAAACAAAATACTTTCAGTCCCTCAAGTCTGCTCTGCCATTCAACAAGATCCTAGCTGATTAGATTGTGGCCTTACCTCCACTTTTCTGACGTCATCTTCGCTCCGTTGTCAAGAGTTTCAAACATTAACGACCTCTGAGAGGGGTACTTTTTAAAAATTCATTTACGGGATGTGGACGTTACTGGCTAGGCCAGAATTCATTGCAAATTGCTCTTGATAAATTGATGGTGGGAAACCCCTTATTCAGTCCAATTTAGTAGAGGGAGTGCTGCACTGTCGGAGGGTCAGTGCTGAGGGAGCTCTACACCTCTACACTGTCAAAGAATCAGTGCTGAGGGAGTGCTGCACTGTCAGAGGGTCAGTACTGAGGGAGTGCTGCACTGTCGGAGGGTCAGTGCTGAGGGAGCTCTACACCTCTACACTGTCAAAGAATCAGTGCTGAGGGAGTGCTGCACTGTCAGAGGGTCAGTACTGAGGGAGTGCTGCACTGTCGGAGGGTCAGTACTGAGGGAGCTCTACACTGTCAAAGAATCAGTGCTGAGGGAGTGCTGCACTGTCAGAGGGTCAGTACTGAGGGAGTGCTGCACTGTCGGAGGGTCAGTGCTGAGGGAGCTCTACACCTCTACACTGTCAAAGAATCAGTGCTGAGGGAGTGCTGCACTGTCAGAGGGTCAGTACTGAGGGAGTACTGCACTGTCGGAGGGTCAGTACTGAGGGAGTGCTGCACTGTCGGAGGGTCAGTACTGAGGGAGTGCTGCACTGTCGGAGGGTCAGTGCTGAGGGAGCGCTACACTGTCAGAGAGTCAGTGCTGAGGGAGTGCTACACTGTCAAAGGGTCAGTACTGAGGCAGTGCTGCACTGTCGGAGGGTCAGTGCTGAGGGAGCGCTGCACTGTCGGAGGGTCAGTGCTGAGGGAGCGCTGCACTGTCAGAGGGTCAGTACTGAGGGAGTGCTGCACTGTCGGAGGGTCAGTACTGAGGGAGTGCTACACTGTCAGAGAGTCAGTGCTGAGGGAGTGCTACACTGTCAAAGGGTCAGTACTGAGGCAGTGCTGCACTGTTGGAGGGTCAGTACTGAGGGAGTGCTGCACTGTCGGAGGGTCAGTGCTGAGGGTGCACTGCACTGTCGCAGGGTCAGTGCTGAGGGAACGCTGCACTGTCAGAGGGTCAGTGCTGAGGGAGCGCTGCACTGTCAGAGGGTCAGTGCTGAGGGGGCGCTGCACTGTCAGAGGGTCAGTGCTGAGGGAGCACTGCACTGTCAGAGGGTCAGTGCTGAGGGAGTGCTGCACTGCCAAAGGGTCAGTACTGAGGGAGTGCTGCACTGTCGGAGGATCTGGACTGAGGGAGTGCTGCACTGTTGGTGGGTCAGGACTGAGGGAGTGCTGCACTGTTGGTGGGTCAGTGCTGAGGGAGTGCTGCACTGTCAGAGGGTCAGTACTGAGGGAGTATGTTTAAGGACATCTTGAAAATGTGAAATGCAAGTTCTGTATAGGCTAATATCATGGTCAATGTTAACTGTAAAAAAACAGATTTTACCCTTCAGTCTTTGCCATGAACCCTCATTAAGATTTTGGAACGGTCACCTGCCGAACTTTAACATCTACCCAAAGCTAAAGACAAAGGGCAGTTTGCCTCAGTACTACAGTACAGTAACAGTTTCAGGCGACAAACTCTATTCACTTACATGTCGACGCAGCACTGAGGCTTCACTGCACCTGCAGCATCAACAACAACATATTTGTTTGGGGCTGTGCACAGAACTGTAAGGATTAAAGGGGAAATGTTAGCATGTAAAAGGAACATTACCCCTGAAGGATTTTTACTATAAGTCAGTGAGAAGATGTACCTTTGAATTTTAAGGCAAATTCATAAGGGTTGTAGAGAGTCAGCACCTGCTTGTGTGTTGACTGATCATCTGCATAAAATATCAGTTCTGTTGGAAATACAAAGACAGGAAGATTTCCTTCCACTAATTCTGGCTGTCGCCTGTGTTGCTGCATTGGCACTGAATATTTTGGGTGTTCTTGTTCACTCACACCCTATTAGAATACTTCACTCTTTTTACAGAGTCCTCTGAGCATTCTGACCTGTAATGACAAATAAAAATAATTGCTTTTAGAGAATGATATTCACCGAGGACATGTGTGTGATAAGATTGCATGATGAAGACATTGATAAATTTGTTCTGTCTTTTGATGCTGTTGCAGGGCACTAACTTATGAATGAACTGACATCATAACCATCCAATCGCTTGCAAACAAGCAGATCTTCTGCTTCAGATCCACCAACTAGCCCATGCTGAAAATGCAGCAGCTTCTCCCAATTTGAAGGACTACAAGAATGCAAGAGAACATCAGGGCTATTAGGTTGATCTAAGCTTCTTCCCCTTCGTACTTGAACTCATCCAACTTGGCAGCAACTGAATTAAACATCCCCATGTCTTTAGCTCTAACTGATCTGGTAAGGTCATTTCCAACATATAGTATACCCTTTGAGTTACAAACTTCTTAATACAGATTATTTCCTGTCACATTATACACAATGAGTCAAGACCAAGTTAGAAGGCAGGGGAAAACTGGAGCAGGAAACACAAGATTAGGAGGAGGATATTCAGCCCTTCAAGCCTGTTTTGCCATTCAATTAGATCATGACCATCTGTTCCTCAACCCAGTTACACATCACTGATCCATATCCCTCAAGTCACAGGGCACACCGACATTCAGTCCCCATTACTTGAATTAAAAACAGAAAATGCTGGCTATACTCAGAGCATCAGGCAGCATCTGTGGAGACGAAACAGAGTTAATGTTTCAGGACAATGACCTTTCATTAGACCTTTCATTCTAACAAAAGTCATTAACCTGAAATATTAACTCTGTTTCTCTCTCCACAGATGATGCCGAGTATTTCCAGCATTTTCCGTTTTAATTTCAGATTTTCAGCATTTGCAGTATTTTGCTTTCACATTATTTGAATTCCTGTGTCCACACATAATAGAAACTGTCTCTGCAGTTACACCTTACACCCCACTTGCCTTTAGCTGGTAGCTTACATAGGTATGTGCCATATGAATAGGGAAAAAGTTGACAAAGATACAAGGCTTTTAACACATTGTTAGGCTATATATATTCTAGCTTGACTTATAGGTGTCAGCTGGGGCTCAGCGGACAGTGCTCTTGTCTCTGGGTCAGAAGGTCAGAAGTTTAAGTCCTACTCTAGAGGCTTGAGAACAAAATCCAGACCGACACTGCAAGTGCAGTACTGAGGGAGTGCAGCATTGTTGGAGGTGCTATCTTTCAGGTGAGACATTAACTGAGGCCCCATTTGATCTCTTAAGTGGACATAAAAGATTCCATGACACTATTCAAAGAACAGGGGAGTTATTTCAATGCCCTGGCCAATATTTAACTCTCAATCTATATTATGTTATTCATCACTTATTTAACTGCTGTTTATGGGAGCTTGCTGTGCAGACATTGATTGCTGTGTTTCCTATATTTCAACAGTAATGACACTTCCAAAGTATGTCATTTACTGGAAACCACTTTGGGATGTCCTCACATTGTGAAAGACGCTCTTTCTTTTCTTATCCTCAAATTCTTATCAGGGTTCACCTCATCGATGAAATTTAATGTTTCATGAATGGTGTGTACCTCTTCAAAGTCACCTTAACAATCGCTCTCCAGTTAACCTAACTTTTGCTCAATATTCTTTTCCTTATGAATAAACTAGAACAGCTGTTCATTACAAATAGCAGTACAGCGATTGGTTCTAGTAAAATGATGATGCTTAATGTACCAATTTATAAAATTACTTTGCCAAATTATTTAGAGCCTTATCAATTTACATTAAAGCACCAGGCCTTTCTGTCCAGTGCATCTTCGCCGGCTCTTGCTAGAGCAATCCCAAAGTAATCCCACTGCCCCGCTCTCTCACCATAGCCCTGTATCAATCCCCAAACTAATCCCACTGCCCCGCTCTCTCCCCATAGCCCAGTATCAATCCCAAACTAATCCCACTGCCCCGCTCTCTCCCCATAGCCCAGTATCGATCCCAAACTAATCCCACTGCCCCGCTCTCTCCCCATAGCCCTGTATCAATCCCAAACTAATCCCACTGCCCCGCTCTCTCCCCATAGCCCTGTATCAATCCCAAACTAATCCCACTGCCCCGCTCTCTCCCCACAGCCCTGTATCAATCCCCAAACTAATCCCACTGCCCCACTCTCAATCCCAAACTGATCCCACTGTCCTGCTCTCTCCCCATAGCCCTGGATCAACCCCAAACTAATCTCACTGCCCCACTCATGTAATGTTCTGTACGCTCCTATTCCAGCAGAATCTCATTTGGTATGACTAAAACCACTAGTGCCAGTGATCATTGTAAACAGAAAGGATCAACAGTATTTAAAAAGAATATTTGCTCTCCAGGTAAAACCAATGGTAAGCAGCCAAGCAGCAAACAACACCAAGCTATTTTGGATCTCTATTACTCCTGTTGTGGATTACAGTAGAATCTCCTCCAGGGCCCAGTATCTAATTGTCTCTGTAACTTCTCACTGTTGACATATCTTTATCTTCCTCTTGTTCTTTTCTGTGACTCAAGATGCACCATTACAGTGATGTATCTATCTATGGGGGGTATCATATCCCTGATCAACTGGCTTCCTCCTCTTTCACACCTAGAGTTCAAATCCTTCAGTGCTGCAGAATTGATCTGAGACACAGGAAATCTTGCTCCCTTTCATTGCTTGTCTGCTCTCAGGGTGTTCTTTTACTACAAGCATTGTACTGTTTTTGCTTTTGTTTAGAAGTCACTCTCAGAACATTTTGAGCAATGAAAATGGTTCATCCTTGCCTGACCGGAAAAAGACAGCAATCTAGCAAAAATGGAGTCAATGGGAATCAGGGGGAAAACTCTCCACTGGTTGGAGGTCAGTCATCTCAGTTCCAGGACATCACTGCAGGAGTTCCTCAGGGTAGTGTCCTCAGCCCAACCACCTTCAGCTGCTTCATCAATGTCCTTCCTTCCATCATAAGGTCAGAAGTGGGGATGTTCGCTGATGATTACACAATGTTCAGCACCATTCGCGACTCCTCAGATACTGAAGCAGTCCATGTCCAAATGCAGCAAGACCTGAACAATATCCAGGCTTGGGCTGACAAGTGGCCAGTAACATTCGCGCCACACAAGTGTCAGGCAATGACCATCTCCAACAAGAGAGAATTCAACCATCGCCCCTTGACGTTCAGTGGCATTACTATCACTGAATCCACCACTATCAACATCCTGGGAGTTACATTAAACAGAAACTGAACTGGACTAGCCATATAAATACTGTGGCTACAAGAGCAGGTCAGAGGCTAGGAATCCTGCACCAAGTAGCTCACCTCCTGGCTCCCCAAAGCCTGTCCACCATCTACAAGGCACAAATCAGGAGTGTAATGGAATATTCTCCACTTGCCTGGATGAGTGCAGCTCCCACAACACTGAAGAAGCTGGACACCATCCAGGTCAAAGCAGCCCGGCTTGATTGGCACCCCATCCACCAACATTCACTCCCTCCACCACCAACGCACAGTAGCAGCAGTGTGTACCATCTACAAGGCGCACTGCAGAAACTCACCAAAGTTTCTTAGACAGCACCTTCCAAACCCATGACCACCACCACCTAGAAGCACGAGGGCAACAGATAGATGGGGGCACCACCACCTGGAAGTTCCCCTCCAGGCCACTCACCATCCTAACCTGGAAATATATCGCTGATCCTTCAATGCCACTCGCAGCTCTAGATTGGTTGGGCAGAGTCAAAAGAATGATTGTGCAAGTTGGGACGTAGGACTGAGGAGACTGCAGAGCTTGACCTAAGCAAATCAAAGGAGGGAAGGATTTCAGAACAGGAAGGACGTTCTAGTTGATGAGCTGAGACACAGGGAGCTGGGCACGCGAGGTCCAATTGCTCCAAAAGTGCACAAAAGTTTCGAATTCCTTCTACATAATTCACACAAGAGAACATCTAGATATGATAATTGGCGAAAAATTCTCAAACCTCCAGGGTACTTTATGTATCAGTTCTCATGTACTCAAATTGTCCGAAGGTCGGCACTGAGGGAGCGCTGCACTGTCAGAGGGTCAGTACTGAGGGAGTGCTGCACTGTCAGAGGGTCAGTACCGAGGGAGTGCTGCACTGTCGGAGGGTCAGTACCGAGGGAGTGCTGCACTGTCGGAGGGTCAGTACCGAGGGAGTGCTGCACTGTCGGAGGGTCAGTACCGAGGGAGTGCTGCACTGTCGGAGGGTCAGTACCGAGGGAGTGCTGCACTGTCGGAGGGTCAGTACCGAGGGAGTGCTGCACTGTCGGAGGGTCAGTACCGAGGGAGTGCAGCACTGTCGGAGGGTCAGTACCGAGGGAGTGCTGCACTGTCGGAGGGTCAGTACCGAGGGAGTGCTGCACTGTCGGAGGGTCAGTGCCGAGGGAGTGCTGCACTGTCGGAGGGTCAGTACCGAGGGAGTGCTGCACTGTCGGAGGGTCAGTACTGAGGGAGTGCTGCACTGTCGGAGGGTCAGTACTGAGGGAGTGCCGCACTGTCGGAGGGTCAGTACCGAGGGAGTGCTGCACTGTCGGAGGGTCAGTCCTGAGGGAGCGCTGCACTGTCAGAGGGTCAGTACTGAGGGAGCGCCGCACTGTCGGAGGGTCAGTACTGAGGGAGTGCTGCACTGTCGGAGGGTCAGTCCTGAGGGAGCGCTGCACTGTCAGAGGGTCAGTACTGAGGGAGTGCTGCACTGTCGGAGGGTCGGTGTTGATGTGCGGCCTCCTGCTCCGGGCTCCTTCACTGTTTATTTTCGCTGTTCCCCCGGTTGTTGCCCGTTGGCGGGGCCCAGACCCCGCTCCCCCTGAACCCGGAGAATCCCCGGGCCGCTCTTACCCCGGCCCCCGGCCCCGGTTCCAGGATCCCCCGATCCCCGCCGATGATCCCCGGGCCCCGGATCCCCGGCCGCTCTTACCCTGATTCTCCGCCGCTGAAACCGCTGCTCCTTTACCGCGGGGGCCGCCGGGAACTGGAGGAGCCGGGCCCAGAC